>NW_027186502.1:9033425-9033499 GCF_028583685.1 Petaurus breviceps papuanus | reverse complement strand
GAAGAAGAAGAAGAAGAAGAAGAAGAAGAAGAAGAAGAAGAAGAAGAGGAGGAGGAGGAGGAGGAAGAAGAGGA
>NW_027186502.1:8998940-9028425 GCF_028583685.1 Petaurus breviceps papuanus | reverse complement strand
TAGGAATAGAGGAGTGGATCAATGGAATAGATTAGGCACACGAGATTCAGAAGTCAACGACTACAGTAATGTATTGTTTGATAAACCCCCAGACCCTGGTTTTGGGGATAAGAACTCACTATTTGACAAAAACTGCTGGGAAAACTGGAATATAGTATGGCAGAAACTGGACATAGACCATTATCTAACACCATATACCAAAATCAAGTCTAAATGGGTTCATGATCTAGGTATAAAGGTTGATACTGTAAGCAGTCTGCTAAAACAAGGAATAGTTTACCTATCAGACTTGTGGAGAGGGAATGACTTTATGACAAAACAGGAATTAGAGAACATTATAAAATGTAAAGTGGATAATTTTGACTACATGAAATTGAAAAGTTTCTGTACAAATAAAGCCAATATAACCAAGATTAGGAGGGAGGTGGGAAATTGGGAAAGAATCTTTACAACCTATGTCTCTGACAAAGGACTCATCTCTAAAATATACAGAGAACTGAGTCAAATTTATAAGAATACAAGTCATTCCCCAATTGATAAATGGTCAAAGGATATGAACAGGCAGTTTTCAGAGAAAGAAATTAAAGCTATCTATAAGCACATGAAGAAATGCTCTAATTCACTATTGATTAGAGAAATGCAAATCAAAACAACTCTGAGGTACCACATCTCACCAGTTAGATTGGCTAAGATGACAAAACAGGAAAATGACAAATGCTGGAGAGGATGTGGGCAAACTGGAACACTAATGCATTGTTGGTGGAGTTGTGAACTGATCCAGCCTTTCTGGAAAGCAATCTGGAACTATGCCCAAAGGGCTATAAATACTTTCATACCCTTTGATCCAGCAATACCACTCCTAGGGTTATATCCCAAAGAGATCATAGAAATGGGAGAAAGATCCATATGTACAAAAATGTTTATAGCAGCTCTTTTTGTTGTGGCAAAGAATTGGAAATTAAGGGGGTGTCCATCAATTGGGGAATGGCTGAACAAGTTGTGGTATATGCATGTTATGGAATATTATTGTGCTATAAGAAACGGGGAGCAGGCGGTCTTCATATTTACCTGGAGAGGCTTAAAAGAACTGATGCTGAGTGAGAAGAGTAGAACCAGGAGGAATTTGTACACAATTACAGACACAACGTATGTGTGATGACCAACTTTGATAGACTGGACTCTTCTCAACAATGCAGGGATATAAGTCAATCCCAAAAGATGCATGATGGAGAGAAAAACATGCATCCAGAGAAAGAACTAGAAAGAACTAAATTTATATCCAGGTGGAAGCAAAATACCTGATCTTTTTCGTTCTCTTATTTGATTTTATGTCCTCTTTACCATTTTTCATTCCAGCTGGTATATTCCATCCTTATAACCTGACCATTGTATAATGTGAAAGTATTTACATATCCTATACTTGATTATAAGACGCCATGGGGGGGGAAGGGAAGGAGGGGGACAAAATGTGAAATTCAAGGAATTGTGGAATTGAATCCTGTAAACTAAAAGGAAACAAACAAATTAATAAATTAAAAATTGAATAAAAAAAGGTGGTTGGGACAGGCTTCTTGGAGAAGGTGAGAATTTATCTGGGAGCTAAAGAAAGACAGGGAAATCAGGAGATAGAGGATGGAGAAAATTCCATCACTTTAGGCATACTTATAGCTTTGTTGAGGAGAAGAAAAAAACTTCTACATATGAGAATGATGCAGGTTGGGGGACCAGCAAAAACAGGGGATTAGGAATAATCAATACAACCCAGCTATTCTGAGAACTATTCTAACAAAGATTTAATAAGACTGCCAAACTCAGTAATGATTTCTCAATCACTATATCAGTAGGGATTTTTCATGCCTTCAAGTCTCTTGTTCTGAAATTCTGAAATTTGCATCTTCCAGCTAGCTGGCAGGGGTTGGGAATAGCAACTGCCTACCGGAGCATCATCCAGACACAAGGGTACAGTTGTGTTTCCTACACCCAAAGTGGTTTCTTGATCTTGGAAAGTCCAGAAGGATAGTGACAAATGTACCCTACATCAGATCACTTAGGACTCACTGAAAGTTTATAGCTTCCTGGACCTACTGACTCAGTGATCCTTGAAAAACACAGCATTTGAGACTCAGAGAAAGCCGCAGTAGCACTGATGAGAATGCAAATCAGGCCCCCCAAAAAACCCTGACATTCCCTCTAGAACTATGCATAGCCTGGTCCTAAGACAATCTTTAAAATAAGCTAGAAGAATGAGTAAAAAGATTGCAATGATAAAGAGTTATTTTGGTGTTATTATGGAACCACCTCCATAAGACAAAAACTCAGAGGAAAAGAATAACTTTTTAAAAATATGAAACAAATCCTTAAAGAAAAACAGTTTGACCACAAGGTTAATTAGAATTCCTAGAAGAAATAAAGCCAGTTTTAAAAAGAGTTAAAAATTGGGAGGGGGAGGCGGAGTCAAGATGGCGGAGTAGAAACACTACTTCATTGCCCAAGGCCCTGAAAGGACTCTGTACCATGAGAACAAATTCCTCTGGACAATAAAAATCTACCTGAATTTATTCCTTAATGATTAACAAATTCCCTCCTAGTCATGTACTCCTTATAATAAATTCTCTCCTAGTCATATACTATTTATCCCCTTGATTCTGAATACCTGGATATCATCATATAAACCCTATTCTCTGTCCTCTATTGCCTGATCCCTTATTCCCATTTTTCTGTACCCAATCTTACTCCCAACCTCCATGTCCTATTCTAAAGCCACATACTCCTTCTGCTGAAAGTAAAACTTACAGTGGGGGCAGAGTGAAGATGGCAGAGTAGAAGCAGGACCCCTTCTCCCTCCACCCCTTCGCCCCCAGGCCCCGCCTCAAGCACAGCCCTCTGGGAGCCGAGCCCAGCCCCGCACCAAGGCTTTAGCCCCAGGGCGGCCCTGACCAGCCTCCAGCTGGAGGGACTCCAGATCAGCAGCAGCTGTGGCTGGTTGCAGATTTATCAACACATAGATGCAAAGGACAAAGTGAGAGGTCAGTGCAGTCTGGACTTTGGGACCCAGTAAGTGGGAGTGAGTGGCTTTTGCCTCTGGGGCAAGAAGCCACTGAGACACTGGCATAGACAGCCAGTGCCACATGGCAGCTTCAGCTCCTGACCTGCAGAGTGTGGGGCACCAAGCACAAGTCTGAGGGGTAATCGCTCTTGCTTTAACCTGCTTGGATCTGGATTGCAGTCTAGGGTGGAGGTCCTGGGGTGTGTGTCCAGCTTGCCAGAGCTTGTGGAGGCCTCAGAGAGGGCACCCATCTAATACCTCCTGCAGCTGAGAAAACCCCAGCATTTGGGACAAAAGCTCCCCTATCTGGTGGCAGGGTCCTCTGGCAAAAAGCCCAGGGGTCAAGTGACTGAGGGGCGACATGACCAGGGAAAGGAAACAAAGCAGACAGAAGATTCCAACATTACACTCCTATTTTGGGGACAAAAAGGATCAAAGCATGGAACAGAAGGAAGACAGTGAAGTCACAATTCCTGCACCAAAAGCTTCAAAGGAAAATACGAGCTGGTTATAGGCCATAGAGGACCTTAAGAAGCAGATAAGAGAAGTGGAGGAAAAATTGGGAAGAGAAATGAGAACAATGCAAGAAAATTATGAAATGAGAGTCAACAGCCTGACTGAGGAAAATACTACCTTAAAAAATAGACTAACTCATATGGCCAAAGAGGCTCAAAAAGGCAATGAGGAGAAGAATGCCTTAAAAAGCCGAATTTGCCAGATGGAAAAAGAATCTCAAAAGCTCACTGAGGAGAATCATTGCTTCAGAATTAGATTGGAACAAATGAAAGCTAATGACTTTATGAGAAATCAAGATGCTGTTAAACAGATCCAAACAATTAAAAGAATAGAAGGCAATGTGAAATATCTCATGGGAAAAACCACTGACCTAGAAAACAGATCCAGGAGAGATAATTTAAAAATTATTGGACTACCTGAAAGCCATGATCAAAGTAAGAACCTAGAAATCATCTTCCAGTAAGTTCTCAAAGAAAACAAACCCGATGATTTAGAACCAGAGGGCAAAATAGAAGTTGAAAGAATCCACCAATCACCTCCTGGAAAAGATCCCAAAAAGAAAACTCCTAGGAATATTATAGCCAGGTTCTGGAATTCCCAGATTAAGGAGAGAATATTACAAGCAAGATCCATATTGCCCTACCAAAAAGTGAGAGGGGGCATGGGGAAGGATATAAGAGAGAGCAGACTGGGGGAGGGGGTCTACAGTGGGATCGTTGTTTGGGGGTGATGGGTAGGGGAAAGACAGGGATAAAATTTGTAATGCATAATCTTGTGGAAATGAATGATGTAAACTAAAAAAAAAGAAATGATGAGCAGGTGGACTTCAGATAAACCTAGAAAGAGTTACATGAACTGATGCCAAGTGAAGTGAGCAGAAAAGAACATTGTACACAGTGACAGCAACACTGTGCAATAGCCATTTTAGACAGACTTAACTCTTCTCAGGAGTAAACATTTCCAAAAGATCTATGCTATAAAATACAATGTAGTCTGAATGCAGATCAAAGCATTCTATTTTCTCTCTTTTTTTAGTTTCTTATTCCTTGTAGTTTTTCTCTCTGGTTCTAATTCTTCTTTACAACATGACTGCTATGCAAATATGTTTAAAAAAAGAAAATAAAAATGATAAAAATAATAATTTTATACAAGGCCTTGGATTTCATTGGTGTGGAGAACTCCCAGTCAGTAAATTCTCCCCAACAATGCTTTGCAATTGATTGCCTTGAAGGCTATCTGGGGGCTTTTAAGAAGGCAAGTGATTTACCAAATTTGTAGCTTAGTTAATTGATTGTTTATAGAAAAAGAATAAAACATGATTACCTCACAGATTTAGAAAATACCTCAATAAGACACTGAAGTTATGTTGACAAATGTTAAACTTCTCAGGAATAAGATGTCCTTTACTACAGGCAAAAATGACTTGAAATCCAAAAGTTAGGAACTCTCTTAATAAAACCAATGCTAAAGCTTAGATGTTCATTATTTCCACTATTGCTTGATTTAGTGCTAGCAATGCTAGCTATGCCAAGAAAAGCTATAACATAGGCAAAGAAGAGATAATACTTCCTCCATTTTTTAGATAACACGATTTACTTAGCATCCCCATAGATTCAATTTTTTAAAATGAAAGAAAGTAATAGCCTCAGCAAAGTAGCAGGATTTAAAAAATTCAACAGAAATCAGTAGCTTTATGTAGACTACCAATAAAATCTAAGAGAGTAAAAAGAGATTGAACTCACAATTTCTATAAAATATAAAGTATGCTAACCTAAGTAAATACATTCTGGACACACAAGTACCACTAAAAATATCCTTTAAAAATAGATATACCATAATTAAAAGAATCATTTTTCATGGTTAGGCTGTTCCAATATAAAAACAATATTGTGGGATAAAACTAATTCACAAAGTATTATTCCATTCAAGTTAGAAATTCAAATTATTCCATTGCAATTACTCTCTCTCTCTCTCTCTCTCTCTCTCTCTCTCTCTCTCTCTCTCTCACTTACTCTCTCAACACTTTTCATTGTTTCTTAGATATTCAAGATGCACAGGTAATTGTTTTTAAAAAATATGTAAGACTGGGGCGGCCAGGTGGCTCAGTGAGTAAGAGCACCGGTCCCAGTATCGGGATGACCTAGGGATCGAATCTGGGCTCAGATACTTAGCACCACACCCAGAAATAACTGGCCATGTAACCTTGAGCAATTTACTTAACCCCAATTGCTTTAAAAAATATGTAAGACCAAGGACTCTTCTCCAAAGGACAGGAACAGAAATATATGAAGTTTTAAAATAAGAAATCACAACTATTAAGTGATCATCCCATTAGACACTTTGTAGGTAATCTGTGATTTTACTTGTTATTGTTCCCTCCTCCCTAGCTGGAGAGCAAACCTCTGCCTCCAGGGTTGTTAATCCTTATTGTGATCTGGAGCTCTTTCTTGCATATTGACAGAATGATTACAATGTGACCTAATCTACTAGTCAAGAGGAGACCATTTGTCACATCCCAGTCAGTCACCCATCTTGCCATCTACCTGCTTACATACATGTGTGCATGCATACAGATACACACACACACACATATCCTTATCCCCCTTCTTGCTCTGGAAAAACTAAAACATTGCTACCATTGCTTCTGGAAAAGGTGGGACCATCAGTTACTCCAGGCCTCCATTCTTGATCCCTGTGACTCTCCACAGCAAAACTCAGGCTCCTAGTTGCCATTTTATATGTTTTGACTCTCTCTATTATAATGTAAACTCCTTGAGGACAGGAATTGTTTCACTTTTTTTATTCATATTCCTTAAAACCTAATACATGTCTGGCACACAGTAGATGCTTAATAAAAGTTTTTTCATTCATTTATTTATTAATTAATTATTAAGTACCTTTGATTAGAGTAATGACACAACAAATTATCATATGTGAACGTAATGAAATAATATTGCATCATAAGAAATTACGGAAATTAGTAACTTAGAAAAACAGGGAAAAACACTTATATATTTATTTATATATTATATAATATGTATTCTAGAAATATATATAGTTATATTTATTTATAAAGAATAAGAAAGGACTAAGAGAATGATGTACACAATGATTTGAATGATATAAAGGAAAAGAATACTGAAAGTCAACTTAATTCTGATAAATTGTTATGAAAAAAATCTCAGTTCTGCAGAAGAGGGCAAAATAAACATTTCTTTCTTCAAAGGTCAGGTCACCAGTGATTAATGTTACATTTCTTCACCAATGCAGTCACAGTGATGGTTTTGCTTCATTGATTTTCTTTGTTAGAAGTGGGGAGCCTGTGAAAGCTAGGCATGGGGTTACTGCAAAGTGACAATGGTACAAAAAAGTCAATAAAACAAAAACAAAGGCAAAGATAGAATTCTTATCAAATTTGAAGATGACACAAAGTTAGGGAAGATAGACAGAACTGATCCAAGGTAACAGAAATGATCCATCAAAAGATCTCAACAGGTTGGAACAGTGGAATAGATCGAATAAGATGAAATTTAATAAAGATAATTGTAAAGTTCTTTGCACAGGTTGAAGAATCATTAGAATAATGATAAATATATGAGATGTTCAAAAATTATGTGGAAAAGAATGAACAAGCTCAAAAGGAATTAACAGTGTGCTATGATGAACAAAACATTAAAAATAATGTTGCTAATGTGCTTTTTTTCTTGTCTGTACCTGTTATTTAATTGAAGTGGGGAACTCCCCTTGAGGAAAGGCTCTATATCTACACAGATTAGCAACTATCCAACAATGTACAGTCTTAAAGATTTATTGGGGTACTGAAAGGGCAAGTTATTTACGATGGGCCACATTAGGATTTGGTGTGTCAGATATGAGGCCTGAGGTCATGTCTTCCCGAATACAGTGCAGCCTCTTCATGCATTATACCACAGTGCCTTTCGTAGTTTAAACAGAGGTTACAATAACTATCCAATGCTTCAACTATTGTGTATATAAATATATATCCCATGGTATAAAGCCATGCATGATCAGCTTTCCAGAGGATTGCTGCTGTGAATAGCTTTCAAGGTTCTGATTTCACAGTATAGTGAGCTCTGTATATATTAAATGACAAATCAGAGCAAAACATTAATAGAAAACCAAAATACAGCATTCACCATGTCACAACTCATGTCACTAAAATGACCACATAGTTTTCACCAAAGTGGTCACACAGTTTTAAACAAAGTATAGTCATTTAGTCAATCATAAAATCCTTAATTCAATCACAAAGTACAAAAGTCAAAGCTCTCCACCCCTAGGTCACAGTAAATCATAATCTTCTCAGTCAGTACACAGTATCCAAGTAAAGACTTCTTTCAGCTTGACTTGAGGCTGGCTCTCAGCTTCCATGGTTCCTCTTCCATGGTCCTAGCTCCAACTGTCACCTGGGTTCAAAGGCAGGCAACTCCCAGTTCCTTGTTCAGCTTCTTGTCCAGTTCTTCATCCAGTTCCCATTTCATATTGAAGTTCACAGTGTCCAGTCCACCTCAAATCCTTCACAGGTCCTGTTTCTGGGAAGACAAAACTTGACAGAGCCACAGTAATATTCATACACATTGGTGGCACCATTATTAATTTACTATCTGCCTGTGAAATCAACTCAGACCCACCAACAAGGTCTGAGAACTCAACACAAATCATCAACATATAAATCAACACATACACATGAACAAGGTCCAAGAGGTCAGCACAAATCATCAGTAAAGTCCCAGGCCCTCCAAAACCCTCCTTCAGGACTTCAGGTAAAAATACAACCATAAAATCCTCTTTCAGAGCTTCCAGTAAGGTCCCAGGGCTTTTGTACAAAGTATCACAAACAAACATCAACACAGACAGAGCAGACAAACAGAGTGCTGGGGTACCACAAGTTTTCTCCTTCTTGACTCTACCACCACAAGAGTCCTATTCTCAGTTGTGCTGTCTTTAGCCTGGAAAATCTCCTTATTAGCTCCTTCCTTTCCTGTTGTAGTTCATGAGTTTTAGGGTTCACAAGTTATGGGGTTCACATGTTCTCCTTCTTAACATATTTGATACAAGGCTCAAAAGAAACTTGAACTGAAACAAGGTATTAATTCAATAGCTGAAACAAGGTTTGAACTATTTCTGTGGTGGCCATTACACATGGCCATCAATGGTTGAAAGATCCCATGCACATCAAAATCTCCATAGCAACAAAAAGAGAGGTGTACTTTACACTAATCAGACAAGGATGATTATTTCCTCTTTTAGATTCCACATTTAAGGAAGGATATTGACAAAGTGGACTATGTCTGGATGACGGAATCCATGATACTAAAGAAATTGAAAACTCTGCCATAGACAAATTAGTTGAAGGAATTTTCAATCAACTAGTCAAGAGACATTTATTAAGTTCTTACTATGTGCCAGGTACTATTCTAAACATTGGGGTTAAAAAAGAAGGCCAAAAGCAAAGTTTCTGTTCTCATGGACATCACTTTCTAGTGGGGGAGACAATATGCAAATAGCTAGGTACATAGACTGCATATACAGTATAAATGGAAAAGACTGCTAGCAGTGGAGAATTTGGAGATGGGGGTTGGGAAATGCCTCTTGTAGAAGGCTGAATTTGAGCAGAACCAGGGGCAGAGGCAAGGAGATAAAACATTTGAGGCATGGGGGACAAGCAGTGCAATTGTATAAGGTGAAAAGATGGAAAGTCATGTGGGTGAAACAGCAAGTGGGCCAGTGTAACTGAATTGTAGAGTATGTGGAAGGGAGTAAGCTAACACCTGAAGCATATAAAAGGGATAGGTTAAGAAGGTCTTTAAATGCCAAATAGAGCATTTTATATTTGATCCTGTCCCCACACTTAATCAAATTAATAAATACTCCCATTAACATGCATACATATGTATATTTTCAACACTTGAGTTTCTTCCAAACCAGTGACATTTTAGATTCTAGCCTTAATGGCTTCTGGGAATTTTATTATTGGGTTTCTCTTGCTTAGCAGAAATATCTTCATCTCCACACTTCTAAATACATATGTTTAACAGGCATCCATTTCTATCAGGATTCTTGAAACTAAATCCATATGAGCCCAAGTGAGAGATGCACTGAAGTCTCAACCTGTATGCCTTCGGGTCCCTTTTCTTTCCAATTTTAGTTTATATTTTAAATCAATGATTTTCAAACTTTTTCATCTCAGGACTCCTCTATACTATAAAAATTATTGAGGACCACAATGAGCTTTGGTTTATGTGGGTTATTTCTAATTGTGTTTACCATATTAGAAATTAGAACATCTGAGTATCATGAAAATAGTTTTGACCTTTTGAATACTCTAAAAGGATATCAGGGATACCCCGGGATGTGTGGATCACCCTTGAAGAAATAATCTCGCTGGCTTTGTAAAATCTGGATGTTACCCTGGTCTAAGGGAAGGTTATTCTTCTCCTTCTTCTACCAGAATAATTTATGGTAACAGGTATATGCCATATCTAGCTAGGAACCTCTCCAGAATCACAAGCCAGAATTCCCTTCCTAGTACTAGAAACTTGGGGGTACATTTAATGTAATCAAGGCATCACACCTATGTCAATTGATTTCTCTTTGGAGCACCAGTTCTGGCAAAACTTGTTGACCAGGTCAAAAACTATGATTCTATAGGAATTTCCAGAGGACAATGGTTGAAAAGGATTCCAGTCCACAATGGAGATTAGCACTATAGTATATAATAAAAAACAGTGATTTGTTGTTTGACCACAGAAACACAGATGTAGAATTTTACAAGGGACCTTAGATGCCATCAAGTTAAATCAACACCCTATTAGGAATCCCTCCTATATCATCTTTGACTATAGGTCATCCAAATCCCCTTTGTAGGGAACCTGCTACCTCCTGAGGAAATCCAATCCAAATTTAAACAGCTCTAGTTCTTAGGGAAAATAATATTTTTATCAAACCTAAATCTCCATCTTTGCAACTTCATGACCAGGTATAATATTTCATAATTAATTGGAACCAAAGTCCCTTCCCTTTTTACATTACTATTGGATTAAATGACTAAAAGTGATAACCATCACTGATCATCCAATAGTGACAGTTATGACTTAAGCGAGTCATAGTATCTGATCTGTGTACCAAAAGCTGATGAATATGAAATTATATTCTGGAGTGGAAATGACCTACTTGGTTATTGGATATGGCATATTGTCATTATATGACATCCTATGGTCTTTTGGAAGCTCATGAACTCCATCTTCAAAGACCTGCAGAATTTCTGGTATAGTTTTATCCCAGTGACATTTTCATTTGCTCCTGTAACTTTACCCACCTTGATTGCAGGTCATTTCTTAGTCAGTTAGTTAAGCATTCACTTTGTGCAAGTATCTAAGCACTGGGTATATAAAGAAAAGCAAACACCATAATCTTTCTTTCATCCTTCACACCTGGGATACTCAAACACTTTCTTAGAGTGATAAAAATGGAGACAGAATAAGCACTACATCTGACATTAATTTACCATATACTGGCTTTATTCTCTTCACATATCAATAAAAGATATGGAAAGGAGTAAAAGCCTACCACTGGTGCCCTCCTGACTTCTGCTGCTGTCCAAAATATTGTGGATTTTATGATAGAATTTGCCATCAGCCCCTATATTCTACCCTACAGAATGACCAGAATGAAAGGTGCCATTTATGTCTCCTTTCTGTATTAGCCTTTGTAGAAAGTTTGAACAGGTAGACTATGTTATCCTCTCCTTGAGCTCTATTTTGTAAATTGTGCCCTATAGGTTATACTTAAATATATAAATATATGAGAACACACAAGGGGAAGTAAAAAGTATGGTACAGATTTAAAGTGTTATTTGTCTAAAGTTTTCTAAACTTGCCATATCTGAAAGAGTCAAGTACTATGTGTTTTAAGGAGAAAAATATTATTATATATATATATAAATAAGTCAAAATGTCCTCATAAAAATTTTTTGTTATTACTTAATTGGGTTTGATTATTTGAGAAATAATGATTCTGTCTTCTCTTTTCATTTACTGCTCAGTTTGAGAATTGGTTGTGCTATTATATTCTCAAATTCAATACCTCCTAAGTTTTACCTACTTCTTATAAGTCTTAAAGTTTGATACCCGTTTATGAAATCATGCAAGCATTTCGGAAGAAGAGATTTACTATCATTTGACGTCCCACAGACTGCCATCCACATGCAACAGGAAGGAAATTTTTTCCCCCAAAAAATCAATGTAAATTAGTATTAATCATTTTACTTCTTCACAGTTGCAGCTTTTTTATGTTTCTCAATCTCTACACTATGATAAGCAGCTTTCAGCACTGTAATAGTTCTGTATACTTGGAGTTTCATGTGACTTGGATAAAATATTCACTGGGCTTGATGCCAGGCTATCTCTTTTCCCTTGAGTTGAACTGGCATGTTGGGAAAACTCTTCTCTTCTGGATAAGGCATTTCTTCATGCCAGAAGAGGTGGAGTGGTTTTGGAAAAGGAATTTGGGGGAGAAGTATGAGATATGTAGAAGGGAAAAGACAGATAGTTGGAAACAATTTAGTAGTTTATACGTCAATGGAGAGAGAAGTTGGGGGTTAGGGGTAGGGCACATAAAGGGAAAGACTATGATTAACAACAACAAAAAAGACACAGTATGAACTTAAAAATTAATAAACTAAACACTATTTCAAATTAAGTGTTTTGTTTTAGAGAGGTCAAATGTTTGGGTGTCATTGGTATAAAAGCTGAAGAAATTAAGACCTATTTATTTTTGTCTAGATATTGCAGAATGGTATAGAAATTATCTTGATAGTACCTATTAGCCCAAAGGGTAATTTCCACTTCTCTGTGGATTTTATCAGTCAGAAAAAAATCAACAATAAATCATCTTTCTAGGGAACCAAAAAAAATAATGAATATGAAATCATAAGATTGTAGATTTTGAGTTGGAAAATTCCTTAAAGATTAGGTAGTTTTGATCTTTTTTTTTTACTGGACCTGTAATTTCATTGAAACTCCCTTTACCAATGTAATTCTGAATCTGCTTTGCAACCTAAAGTCTTAGAAAGTTGCTTGAGATACTGAGAGATTAAATGACTTGAACAGAGACACAGTCATGTGTGACATATGTGACAGAAGAAGGATTTGGACCAAGGTTTTCCCAATTTCAAATCCAGTTATCTATCCATTATACCATGCTGTGTCCTTGATCTTAATTTTTCAAATGAGAAAACTGAGACCTAAATATGGTATTTAACTTATCCATGGTCACGAAGATAGAAAATAATAGAGTAAGAATTTGAACTCAAGTCCATTGCACTTTTCACTATCAAGAGTATTTCAAAGGATATGAATAATTAATATGGATATTCTTCCCGGTGGTATAGATTGTAAGCCATCTACATAACATCGGGCATGATTCTTATCCATGTTCTCTACGCTAAGGTTATTTGCCCTAGCACTTGAGGAAACCACTGAGAATTTTTTTCTCTTTTTCTATTTTGGCAGCAAGGTTTTTTTTTCCTTTTCTCTAGTGCAGGCACTAGATGTAATCTAGGTAAATCCATTCAAGAATCCAGTGAATAATTATGTTATATTGACATTTAATATGTCATTGAAGCATCATGGCAGACGCTAAAATAAAGTATTGTGGCATCACTGAACTGATATTGTGTATTATATATTTCCATCTTCAATTAAATAAGTCACCATGGCTAGTCAACTCTTGGAGAGCTGTTGCTTATTGGACAGACTTGTCTAAGATTGCTTACTGGGGATGGGGAGGGGGTTTACCCTATGATTATATGTTGAGGAGATTTTATGTGATGCTAGAAATGTGTTTTGGGAAGGAGTATAGATGTCTCTGCATAAAGGATGTGGAAAGATAATACAGTTGCTATATTGTGTGATGTTTAGTACACTGTGAGGCATTCCTGGGTTCTCAAATAATAATTGTCAAGTAAGATAGTTAGACATTGGATACTGAGTCCACAGATACTGAACACAATTTTCAGATTTGATCAGGATCACCTGTTAATAATATAAAAGACATATGTAAGGAGAGTACATTCTCCTCGACAGCCATTGACTAAAGTGTTGTAGCAGAAAGCACCCTAGCATACCCAGGATGGCTGCTAGTACAGGTTCTTACATCTGCTTTTCTAAAGGAAAACAACTCAAAATGGGTTAACAATCTTACTTTAATCAATCAGACATATATCATTTAACTAGTTAAGGGGGAAAAGTCAGCACCCTGAGTTTCAGAGAATACAAACAGAAGTTACAACAGAAAATAACACCATTTGGCAGACAGGCTTCCAGCTGTCTGACCATTACATCCATACCTAGTTAGTCAACAGAGAGAGAAGCACCACCATCTGGGTTTTCAAAGCCAGGGAGCTCAACGGCTCCCCAGAGTCTCATCTGGCCAAATCACACAACCCTTCCCAAAGTGAGCAAAACCTCACATCAGGGTATATATAACCTTCTCCTGGGTCAGAGACCATCACAACCCTCATGACCCAATGCCCAATCACAAAGTAACAAAGTGTGGGCGTTCCTGAAAAACAAGCCTCCCTCCACATGCTCCAGATGAGCACATTCTGCCTATTAGGGGGAAGAGTATATTTTCAAATCAGGGAAGGTTCTCAGGGTCACTTAAGCCTATCAGAGGGCCAAGGGTCAGGGAAGATCTTCAGATTCCCATTCCTATATGTCAAAATTATTCTAAGATGTTACCCAGTGACAACACTTTCCGAGGTTAATTCCATAATGTCAGGTTGTCAGTTAGTCAATGTAATCAAGGTGATCAATAGCTAAAATTAAAATCATTCCTGAGGCGTGGGGGAAGTATGCCCACCTACAAAAAGAGGAACCCTTTGATTCCTAGTTATAGCATGCCATAGAAGTCATACACAAGTTGTCAGAGTAGCAATGTAAAGAGATGAGACTATTGAAGAGCTTCAGAAGCACTTGCTTTGATCTCATATACTTTAAAAATGTGGCTCAACAAGGGGATTTTTTTTCTACTTATATGAGGATACTAATAAAGATCTTACTGCATAATCCTGTGGTTTTGTGTTGGCAATTGATAAAGTCAGTTGTGAAATAGCTTGAGGAGAATCGCTTCTCCCTATGGAGGTATATGTGGGGATGTATATGAGGGAGAAGGCATATGTGCTATCTGTGATTCCTGAAGATACATGAAAAGTCAGTTAAGTAAATGATTTATCATTAAGTGCCTCTCCAAAATGAAGTTAGGGAGGTGTCTGTGATCCATCAGAGTCTATGAAAAAAATAGGGAGAGCATGAAGATGAAGAAGGTGAGGATTGGCTGCTCTGTTATAAGAATGATCTGAAGTTGTCTGAGTAAATCCTATGAAGAAATGTGTATAGAGAGAATTCTATGAAGAATTTGAGAGAAGCTAAAAAGCTTTTTTTTGCAACTATTAAAGAGGGGTAAAAGAGCAAAAGGACTAATATAACTTGGAGGAAAAGTAGTAAGAAGTTGTTTGAGATGAGTTAAGTGATTTTCAATGGAGTTTCCAGAAAAGCAAATATTTTTTAATTGAAATAGGGAACTGATATATTGAAGGTTTGAGGTGACTTGGCCTGTGAAACTGGTCACAACTATAATATTATAGATATACATATAATTATTTTCATTTCCATTTATTAAAATTTTATATATAAGTATGTATATATATATATAACCAATGCTAATATTTTTCTAATTTTCTAATTATAGAAAAACATAATTACTATTGGGAAAGGAAGTTTCACTAGTTCATTAAATAATATCTCATGAATTGGAGTAGGACCTTGAACTAATTATTAATTAATAAGAACTTCAAGTAAAGATTGAGATTTTAGTACTGAGAAATAAATTATTCCAACATAACCCTAGATCACTATAGAGCTCAGAAGAATAAAATTAAAATTGGTCCAGCCATTCTGAAAAGCAATTCAGAACTATACACCCAAATTCTACTCCTTGGACTATTTGAGAAGAGGGAAAAGAAAGAGAAAAATGTCCTAGAGGTACAAAAATATTTATTGTAGTTATTTTTGTAGTGGCAAAGAACTAGAAATACAAACCCCCATCAATTGGGAAATGACTGAACAATTTTGATATATGAATGTAATGGAATACCATTGTGCTGTCAGAAGAAATGCTAAGGCAGTTTCAGGGAAATCTGAGGATGCCTGTATGAAGTAATGCAGGATGAAGTCAGCAGAACCAGGAGAGCAAGAGCAATTTTCTAAAGAAAAACAGCTATGAAAAATTTGAGAACCTGGATCAATGCAATGACTTCCTAAACTAAAAACTCCATTTTGAAGAATGCTACCCACCTCTTGAAGGAGAGATCAGGGACTCTATAGGCAATGAGACATGCATTTTGGACATACCCCATTTCAGAATTTGATTTTCTTGAGCATGCATTTTTGTTGCAGGGACTTTGAATTTTTAAATATTCCAATAGGGACTGGGGATGATTTGTGAGTGTTATGAGGGAGAGGAGGGATATGGTAGAAAAAAAATAAAAGAGGGCAACTGAGGTATCTTTTTTTAATGTTCTCTTCTAAAAGAAGAGAACAGAAGGAATGTAAAAAAGAAACACAGACAACTTTGAAAATTCCGAGTGGAATTTATCATATACTTAAGAAGGAAAGCAGGTTGTACATAATAGAAATCTGAATTTTCCTGTATAATCCTATTTTTCTGTTCTACTAGGGAAATACCTAGTGTAGGGAGATATTAATTTTATTTGATATTTATTAAGTTCAGAATAAACATACATTTTGAAAAATTTAAATTAAAATAATTTTGTGTTCAAAGTTTGTCAAGGAAGATGTCCTATGAAAAGTTCTCATTAACAATGGAATTGTGGTTAATGTATAATATTTCCAAAGGCCTGTATTTGATTATGACAATGTGCTAATTGTATCAAGCCCACATTACTACAAAGCCTCCTCCATAAAATCCACTGTCATACTTTGGTTCATCTGTTATAATAGTACTATATCTAGCAATGCAAATCAAAATCTATTCTTTCCTGCTCATCCTTTTCAATGTTTCCCATGTTTTCCAATAAATCTTTCAAAGGAGTTCCCTCCAATATTCTAGAACTCCTGACATTGTATGGATAGCAGTAGAACATATAAACTATTTGCTATCTCTTGCCCTTACTATACAAATTAATCAACAAGTATTTATTAACTATCTAATATGTTCTAGGTGGCACACTAGGAAATGGGGATATAAAGACAGAAATGAAACTATTTCTTCCCTCAAGCTTACATTCTATCAGAGGAGAAACATGATCAGCCCATCTTCTTTGCTGGTCATACATCTCTATAATGATAGCCTTTATTCACCTTCCCACACATAATTCCTTGTAATTTGTTGCAGCCTGCTCATACCCATCATTTCCTTCTCCATAGCCCTTTGGGTGAACCTCAACTTGAATTCTTCAGAGACTGTAGCATTCAATTATTTGAAGCTGCAGAGCATCAGCTTGAAATTTCATCACCTCTTACATGGACCTATTCTCTGTACAATTGTTTTAGTTTGTTTTCTTTTAATGACATTTCTGTTTTGTCATAACAGCATATTTAAGACTGATATTTGAGTGCAAATGTGTTCTTTCTTCCCTCATTAATGGTGAAAATCTTTGCCACTTTTCTCCATTTCTTGGTCTTTTAGCTGTCTTCTGCCCAGTTTCATCCTTTTGTATGTACTTGGGATGTCTTTGCTTAACTGGGTCTATTACCAAGCTTTCTGTAAACATGTTTTCCCTCTACTGCTTCTTGCTATTTTATGAGGTGACTACTGTTCATAATCTTCTACCATTCTCTTGTAATGTTTTATAAATGAATTTGTGTTCTAAACTGTTGTTTCACTTGGCTTCCATGCTTGGCAAAGAGATCAGATGTTTTTGGTTAAGGTGCCTTGTAGACTCTTTTGGTCATCTTGTTTTGGCAGTTAATTATTTAGACATAAAAATGTATTGCTAATGTCTGTCCTTTGGGAAACCTGCACCATAAACAATAATAAAGAGGAAAACAGACCAGTGAAATATATAGAAAGGTAGAAGTTTAACAATCTTCTAGACTGGGCCTAACTCAGTCTAATCTCCTGGTAGTTTAGGTTTGATATTGGAACAAATTAGACACTTGTAAGTTATTCTATACTTAGCAAAAGGAAATTCATGTGGTCATAGAAGAATAATTATATTCAACCAAGGCACTGAGGACATGATGATTTGATTCAGCTAAGCAAAGCTCCCTTTTCTGAATTGTCCTTTATCAACCACCTGTCAATAGCAGAGAACTTCTTGCAACTGTTTTAAACTCTGGTGACCAAAAAGTGATAGCAACATACTGAGGCTTTAGTTTCTTGTGCCAATCAAGATTCAAGAATTGTCTCAATACTAACTTGCCTAACTTGCATTGGAGCAGAGGTTAGGGTATCACTCCTAACACAGAGTGATAAGAATAAAACCAGAAAATGGTAGTGCTGGGGCAGCCAGGTAGCACAGCGAGTAAGAGCACCAGCCCCATAGTTGGGATGACCTAGGATCGAATCTGGGCTCAGATACTTAGTACCCACCCAGAGATAACTGGCCGTGTAACCTTGAGCAAGTTACTTAACCCCAATTACTTTAAAAATAAAAAAGAAAAAGAAAATGGTGGTGTCTCTGAAACCAAGGAAGGAAAGAGGATCCAAAAGTCTTTGTGGTCGTGTTTTGCTATTTGATATTATAAGGAATACACTAGCCTCCCTAGCCCTCTAAGCAAAGAAAACCAGGGAAAGATAAAAAGCCACTTTCAGGGAAGCTTTTATCTCTGTCAGAGTAAAACCAGATTACCAAAAACCCATTTTCCTATCAACAGGGAATTGGAATATTAGCCAGCCACCAATTCCCAGACATGAAATAGGGAAGACTCAAGTTCAAACCCCACCTCAGATAATAACTACATTGTGTGACTCCAGACAAATCATTTAACCTCTGGGTGCCTCAGTTACCTCATCTATAAAATGAGTATAATAACAATGCCTTTCTGACAGGGTTGTTGTGAGGATGAAATGAGTTAATAATGTAAAGTATTTTGCAAACTTTAAAATGCTAAATAAATGTTAGCTATTATTCTTCTAAATGAATATCCTTAAGTTAGGTCTACATACCCTGTCTCAAAAATCAGTTCTTTGCTCACACAGAAATCATGAGTAAGTAGTAGTAAGTAAGTAAGTAGCCAAAAGATTTATTGAAGAAAGAAGAGTTAACCAATGAGGCATTATATCTGACAACTCTGAAGACACAGGTTTCAGATGAACTGATGATGTCAGTAGTAGTTTACATACTAAAAGTACCCTACACAAATGAAACCACTAATCTATAACTCTTTCCCTAAGAAATAAAAATAAATAAATAAAATCTTCATGCCTAGCACAATATGTTAGAGCCATAAAGGAGAGAAATGTGGTTCCATCAGTGCAGTGTGACAAATTCCCTCTATCAATACAGATAAGTACTAGGAAATTGCTTTAGACGTAGAAGATAAGTGATCTTCCCATGGATACATTGATGGTAAGTATTGGGTTGAGGGGGACCATAAAACTAAGTCTTTTCAATTCCAAGCTCCATACTCTATTACCTGTACCATGCTGCCTCATTATTCAAAATAGGTGCTTAATAAATGCATCTTGATTTCTGGTGCCAAGATGGCAGGGTTAGTAGGAACCCTCTGAAGTTCTCCCAAATCCCCCTCCAACCAACTAGAAAACCACCTCATATCTGACCTAGGAGCATAGAAGTAGCTCCCCAGCCTCAACAGAAAGGTCTGTCTCACTGGGGTGGGAGTAGAGCAAGGTCCAAGAACAGCAATAGCACCAAGCCTCACAGCATGGGGCCTGCAGCAAGGCTCCAAGCTTGGGGCAATCCTCCAGCAAGACCCCACCTTCCTGCAAGCCAGCAGCCCCCTAGGCAAGTGAGCAGTCTGTGCAACTCAGCAAGGTGACCCTTTCCCAAGCACAAACCAACAGCAAGATCTTCTCCCCATTGATGACCAGTACCAAAGCTCCACCCAAGAGCTGGCCACCAGCAAGACCTTGTCCCTGGGGCTTACCAGTAGAGAGACCCTGTTTCCATAGCAACCCAGCAGCAGGGTCCTACCCCTGGGGCAAACTAGCAAAAACATCCTTCCTCCAAGGTCAACCAACAGAAAAAAAAATTATTACCATAGCAACCCAGCAGCAAGGTCCCATCCCTGCAGTAGGCAAGTAGCTAAAACTCCACCCATTGGAGGCCAAGAGGAAGGGCCCCACCCCCACCCCATACAAGCCAGAAAGGAAGCTTCCCCTTCAGAGGAAGCAAGCAGCTAAACCCAGATCCAGTGTAAGACCCAAAGCCTCAGTGCAAAAAGCTTGGGACAGTAGTGCAGGACCAGAGCCGAACTCTCACATAAAAATACCACGTCTCAAAAAAGGCAGGAAAATATGAGCAAAACAGAAAAGATCTATACTATAGAAAGTTGCTGTGGTGACAGGGAGAACCAAGGCACAAACTTAGAAGAGAGCAATAATGTGAAAACAGCTACAAATGAAATCTCAAAGAAAAATATAATTTGGTCTCAGGCCCAAAAAGAATTCCTGGGAGAGTTTTAAAAAGATTTTAAAAAAGCAAATTAGAGAAGTAGAAGAAAAAAAAATATGTAATGTAAGAGAATCATGAAAAGAGAGTCAATAGAATGGTAAAAGACAAATAAAAATTTACCAAGGAAAATAACTCCTTAAAAAATATAACTGGCCAAATGAAAAAGGAAGTACAAAAGCTCACTTAAAAAAATTCCTAATCGTGCGCCAGGACGCAAGCCCACGCGCGCATAGGCCCGGTCCGGCACTCCTGGTCCCCGGCGCGAGCGCTCACGAGAGGCCCCCGGCTCTGGCCCCCCAGACTAGGCCTTGCCCGGGGACTCCCAGCGCCATGAAGCAAGAGGGCTCAGCGCGCACCATGGCGCCAAGGTGAAGCAGCCGCCGCCTCCGCCGCCGCCCCCGGCCGCCCCCCTGGATGTGGAGATGAAGGAGGAGGCAGCGGCTGGCGGAGCAGCCGGGGAAGGCGAGGGCAAAGTGGCCTTGGCAGAGCGCTCCCAGCGGGAGCTGGACACAGTCACCTTGGAGGACATCAAGGAGCATGGGAAGCAGCTGGAGAAGGCTGTGTCAGGCAAGGAGCCCCGCTTTGTACTGAGGGCCCTTCAGATGCTACCTTCCACTTCACGCTGTCTCAACCCTGATGTTCTCTACAAGGCTGTTCTTGGCTTTTTCACCTCCTGTAATGCCACCCGTGATTTCTTACTCGCCTTCTTGGAAGAGCCCATGGATACAGAAGCAGATTTACAGTTCCGTCCCAGGACAGGAAAAGCTGCCTCAGCCCCCCTCTTACCTGAAGTGGAGGCATATCTCCAGCTTCTCATGGTCATCTACCTGATGAACAGCAAGCGCTACAAAGAGGCACAAAGAGTTTCCGATGACCTCATGCAGAAAACCAGTACACAGAACCGCTGAGCCCTGGACCTGGTGGCAGCAAAGTATCATTATTACCACGCCAGTGTCTATGAGTTCTTAGACAAACTGGATGTGGTGCGAAGTTTCCTGCATGCCAGGTTACGGACGGCCACCCTTAGGCATGAGGCAGATGGCCTGGCCACTCTACTTAACCTCTTGTTAAGAAACTACCTGCATTACAGCCTGTATGACCAGGCTGAGAAATTGGTGTCCAAGTCCGTGTTCCCTGAGCAAGCCAACAACAATGAGTGGGCAAGGTACCTCTACTACACAGGGCGAATCAAAGCCATCCAGCTGGAATACTTGGAGGCCCGAAGAACAATGACCAATGCTTTGCGCAAGGCCCCCCAACACACAGCTGTTAGCTTCAAACAGGTGGTGCACAAGCTGCTCATTGTCGTGGAGCTACTGCTAGGGGAGATCCCAGACCGACTACAGTTCCGTCAGCCCTCACTTAAGGGCTCCCTTATGCCCTACTTTCTTCTGACCCAAGCTGTCAGGACAGGAAACCTAGCCAAGTTCAACCTGGTCCTGGATCAGTTTGGAGAAAAGTTTCAGGCAGATGGGACCTACACCTTAATCATACGACTGCAACACAATGTAATTAAAACAGGTGTGTGCATGATCAGTCTCTCCTACTCCCGAATCTCCCTGGCTGACATTGCCCAGAAGCTGCAACTGGATAGCCCAGAGGATGCAGAGTTCATTGTTGCCAAGGCCATCCGAGATGGTGTCATAGAGGCTAGCATCAACCACGAAAAGGGATATGTCCAGTCCAAGGAGATGATTGACATTTATTCTACCCGAGAGCCTAGTTGGCTTTCCACCAGCGCATCTCCTTCTGCCTAGACATCCACAATATGTCTATCAAGGCCATGAGGTTCCCTCCCAAATCTTATAACAAGGACCTCGAGTCTGCGGAGGAGCGACGTGAGAGAGAGCAGCAGGATTTGGAGTTTGCTAAGGAGATGGCCGAAGATGACGATGACAGCTTCCCTTGAACAGGGTGGCTGGGGAGGGGGAGGGGTGTGTGGGGGCTGGCTCTGCGTCTTCCCCCTCTGGGGCCCCTCTTTTCCGGAGAGCCTCCTCCCCCACAGTGTCTTACAGACTGCATGTGCAGGGATGGGGGACGGGAACTGACCCCCACCCGACCACAGGGCCTCTCTCCAGCCGATGAATGGCTTGGCAGGTTGAGGGCAGGCAGGCAGGCTCCCCAGGGCAGGGTCCTGGCCAGCAGGATAGGAGAGGTCAACCCCATGTTCTCCTCTGGGGAGAGGGGGTAAGGGGGTGGGACACGTGGGGTTGTATGTTTTTTGAAGCTTCAATTATGACTTTTAAACAATAAAAAGTTCTCCAAAAAAAAATTCCTTAAAAATTAGAATTGAAGAAGTGGAAACTAATGATTCTATGTGACATCAGGATGCAATAAAATAAATTCAAAAGTTTTTTTTTTAAATAGAAGAAAATGTAAAATTTCTCATTGGAAAAACAACTGACCAAATAGATCTGGGAGAGATAATATAAGGATTATTGGACTACCTGAAAGCCACTATAAAAAAAAAAAAGCCTGGATAACATTCTTCAAGGAATTATGAAAGAAAACTTCCCTGATATATTAGAACCAGAGGGCAGAACAGAAGTTGTAAAAATCCACCAATTACCAGCTGAAAGAGATCCCAAGATGAAAACTCCAAACAACATCATAGCTAAATTCCAGAGCTCACAGATTACAGAAGAGTATTGCAAGCAGCCAAAAAGAAACAATTCAAATATCATGGAGCTATAGCTAGGATTACACAGTATTTGGCAGCTTCCACATTAAAAAAAAAAACTAGAGGGCTTGGAATATGATATACTGGAAGGCAAAGAAGATAACAACCAAAAATCACCTACCCAGGAAAACTGCATATAATTTTTTCCAGGGGGGAAAAATGACATTTAATGAAATAGAAGACTTACAAGTATTTCTAATCAAAAGACCAGAACTGAATAAAAAAATCTGACCTCCAAATGAAATACTCAAAGGAAACATAAAAAGGTAAAAAGATAAATAAGGGAAAACATAAGAAGAGGAAATAACCAGATTTTCCCATCAATTTTAATTTCTACATTTTATAGCAAATGAACTTTCGTTATTGTTGTTCTTCATAAATCAGCACTTATATTTGGAAAGGGGAAAGGAGAGAGCCTATGCACAAAATTTGTTTATCCATATAAAATTGTTGCAGCTTAGTCTTTATAGTCAACTAAAATCTCAGGACAGCTGTAGACTACGATGAAGGGAGAACGTAATGCTGCATATCTCCAAGCCTGCTAGCAGCACAATTTGTAGTAGTGAGTAAAAAAGGGATAGCAACTGCAAAAATTGAATGGAATATAGAAGTGGTATGATTATCAGGAGATAATCAGCATGAGATAAAGGGCACAGAGGGACACTGGAGAAAACAATGTAGGATCAAGGCAAGCAGATAGTTGCCTCTAAACATTTTATTAATTCCTTTTCATTTCCTTCTTCAAGATGATTCTTGAATTTTTACTTTTTTTCTTGATTCCTACTCATCATGTTACATCATCAAACTGCTTGATTATATCACTACAACAGTCTCATTAACTGATTTCCACTCCTTCTAGTCCATCTTGAATAGCTAACTAATGTTCCTAAAACCTTACTTTAAACAGGTCACTACCTTGGCCAAGAACACAGTGTGGTGTATTTGAATACATATAGTCAAGAGTGATCTAGACTAATTTTCTATTTCTGACATTTATTCATTTTATGATCATGGGGGAGTCAAACTAGTTCCTTCATCTATAAAGTTAGTAATAATACCTCAGTACTTACCTCACAGGATTGCTATGATGATCTAGTGAGATAATGTATTTTGCAATTTGCATTTTGCAAATCTTAGGGCACTGTATATAATTATTATTATTATAGTTATCATTATTGCTATTATTTATCATCTGCATTGTCTATATTCCTCTGCATAGGTTCCAAAATTCTCCATAATTTCATTTTTTACCATCCAACTGAATGTCTCACTAGTACTTAATAAACTTTCCTCCATTAAGGCCAATCTTCTCACAGTCCTTGACACTTTACATATTCATTCCCACTTCCATGCATTTAAAAAAAAATTCTATTCCTTACAAGAATGCCTGCCTGTCTTCCTCTACCTCTCCAAATCTTACAGATCCTTCTAAGCCAAGCTCAAGTCCCAGTTTCTCCATGAAAAATTCTGATTATAATAGTATAACATACGTATTTCTCCTTTCTTTGAATTACTATTGGAATAAGTTCATTCCAAATAACTCAATCTTTAATTATTCTCTAATTATTTTACTTTGTCTAATCTTACTTCCCATTCATACCATAAGCTTCTTGAGTGTTGTGTATTATACACCTTTTGTTATCTCCCGGAACTAGGAAAAGTATTAATTACCAGCAGAGTATTAGATCCATAGTAAACACTTACTGATTTGATAGGACATTGGAACATTTGGAAGTAATAATCAGTCTACAAAGTTAAGTGGTAGAATTGTTAAGAGATGATGCCCAAAAATACCCTGTGAATTAAATAAGGCAAGGCTGTGGGAAAAAGCAATTACAACTATTTTAATAAAAACTGTGCTGAAATGGTGGTCTTCTCACCATGAGTGCCATTATTGCTGTTTTTAAAGTACTAAGTCATTGTAAAAGTTGTGATTGTTCATATTTATATAGAAAAAAATCTGACTTTTATGTAAAACTTCAAAGTTTACAGAGCAATTGCCCCAAAACAACCCAGTAAACTATGTCATTTTATTATCCCTGTTTTATAGGTGAGGAGTCTGAAGCTTAGATTTGCAAAAGGCCACTAAATTACTAAGTGACAAAGACAGGATTAGATTCTAGGGCCTTTGATTCCAACTCAAATATGCTCTCCATTCTACTATGCGAGTTAATAATTTGAAGCTATGCCAAATATCTGTGGAATCTCTTAGTTATTAGATTTCTCAGCTCTGTAAACTTGGTAAAAAAAAAATCATATTTTTAACTTTTTTCTATTTCTCTCTTAATTGCTAAAAAAAAAATCTCTTTTGAAAAACCAACCTTTGTCTTGAGTGAACTAAGGGGAATAAAATCTTTTGACTTAATACTGGTGCTGTCCCTCTGAGTTTACCTTCCATGTATATTCTAGTTTGCTCATATACTGTTATTTTCATGTTTTCTCCCCATTTGGACTGTAAGCTTCTTGAGGGTAAGGACCTTTTTTGTATGCCCTGCACTTAGCAAAGTGCCTGGAAAATAGTGAGTGCATTTTGTCAAAAGTTTTTTTAACGAATCTACTGATAAAATCATAATTTCAATTATTTTTGTTATTAATTTTGTCTGGCATATTTATAGTCGTCCTAACATTGAGCCACTTCTGTAAACTTGGTAAAAAAAAATGCAACCTAATCATAGTGTAAAATCTATTTAATATGTTGCTGTTGTCTCTTTGCCCTCTACAAATCACATCTGAAGCACAATATTAAGAGCACAACAGTTTAAGGACAAATAAGGATCATGTGAAGAAATTGGGCATGGTTAGCCTGGATAAAGAGAGACTCATGAGGTTCAATAGAAGTTTTTAAATGTTTAAAGCTATTCATGTGGAAGAAGGACTAGGTTTGTTCTATTTGACCCTGAAAGGAAAAACCAAAAGCTGTGGGTAGAAATTACAGAGAGGGAAATTTTAGTTCAGTGCCAGGAAATAAGACTTTCTAACATATAATGCTGTCTAAAAGTGGAATGGACTGCCTGGAGAGGAGGTGAGTAAGCAAAAACAGTACTACCACGTTGGGGAAAAGATATTGTGAGTATTCTCTTCATTTATGAAACAGACTAGATGGCCATGTAGGTCCCTTCTAACTCTTACATCCTAAGATTGTGTTATTTTATTGAGGTTTTTTTGTTTGTTTTGTAAATCAATGTTTTCTTTACTTGTTTTGTTTCTTTCTGGTTTAGATATCAGGACCTTATCTGTCTCATAGAAGAAGTTTAATAAAATGTCATCTTTCTCTATTTGTGCAGATAATTTATGCAGTCTTGGAAAGAATTGTTCTTGAATGTGTGTTAGAATTCAGTTAGAAATCCATTTAACTTAAGAGGTTTTTGTTTGTTTGTTTTAACTTTGGGGAGTATATCTCCAGATTTTTCAGTTGCTATTTCTATCATACTGCTTTTAAATTCTCTGTTTCTTGTTCTGTCAATAGAGATATTTTATATTTTAAAATCATTTATCAATTTCTGCAGTTTTGTTGGCATAAAATTGGACATAAAATTTCTAATAATTTCCTCATCTCTTATCGTTTCTCCTTTATCATTTTTGAGTATGTTAATTTTTTATTCCTTTATTTTATCAAATTAGCTAATGGTTTATCTATTTTTCTAGATAAAGAAACAGTTCTTACTTTATCAATTCAATTTTTATTTCTTAATTAATTTCCAAATTTAGGAATTTGTGTTAATTTGAGGTGAATTTATTTGTTGCTTTTTGGATATTTTTAGTTTTTATGCCCAATTCATTCATTTTTTTCTTTTGTTGATTAAAACATTTAGAAAATAAATTTTCCTTTCATGAGTTCTTTGGCTACATCCCAAAAGTTTTAGGTTTGTTGTCTCATTTTCTGGATGAACTTATCTATTGTTTCTATTTGTTGTTCTTAACCCACATGTTCTTAAGTATTTAATTATTTAATATCCATTTAAGTTTGAATCCTTGATTCAAATGCCCTATGTCGATTATAATTTTTACTGTGTTATAGAATCCTTTATTTCTATGTGTTCCATTCCCTTTTTCATAAAGTCTTTTAATTCATTCATATGGTCTACTTTGTTTTCTAAACTAGTATTTATTCAAATTTTTCCTCAAGAGCTCTAATTTAATCTTTAAAAATATTTTGTTCATTTCCTCCATCCACTGTTGTAGTCCTTGTAACCAAGCCATTCTTTTTTTCCCCTGATACTCTATTTGAACTTACTATAGAGTTATGCTCTTCTGGATTTATCTCTGGTGCTTATCTTAACCCATAGTATGCATCTTTTCATTGGATTCAGAATTCTCTTCTGTTGTTTTATATTTCCTTTCTTCTTCAACAGCATTGACCAGTGACAAGGAGTTGGGGTTAGAGCTGTGATCAGCCTTTTCCCTCTGACCCAATTCCTGGCTTCTTTTTTCAGCTCCTGCTGAAACACTTAAGATATGGTTACCACCCTGCTTCTTTCTCCTCCTTGCACAGTCACCAACCAGAGTTTATATTGTTTCTGCTGAGACCCCGAATGGCCCTACCAAGTAGAAATTATGATGACTTCAGTCCTCATATAGAATTCAGGGGAAATATTTGTCTGCTTCTGTTTCCTCAATTATTTGGTATAGCCACTGAACACTGAAGATCATATATGTTTAGGACTCCAGGCATCACCCCGGGATAGCTTCTATGTTTCACTGGAGAATCCCTTATCAGTAGTTCAGGTTTCCTTTATGACTCTGCATGTAGGCTTTGCCAAGAGCAGAGTCATCTATGTATTTTTGTATAATCCTTTTTAAAATTTTAAAATTTTACTTTTTTGCCAGTAGTTACCTTTGTTTCTTCTGGTTCCGATATAATGGAGTCTTATTCCAGCTTTTTTCAGCTCCTATCTGCTAAAGATCAAGCTAATTTCAAGCTGCTGTGGAGGACCCTCTTACCAGAACGCTTTCAGCATCCGTCCTTGAGAAAGTCTGTAGTGGTAGAAGGTCTTACTGATGTGTTCCTTTGGTTTTATTTCAACCAGATCCTTATAAAATCTTTGCTAGGATTTCCTTAGGAGAACTAGGCTTGACTAGAGGATCAGCACCTCTGGTGTGAGGGCTTGCTGAGACTTTTTCATAGCTGCTCATTCATTTTTGGTGTCCATTGGGCACTCAGCTTTAACCTGTGGCTTCAAGACGCTATAATATGCACAATAGCCACACCACATTAAAATCACCTTGGTGGTTGGGCTAAATCAGATTGAGGGTAACTGACAGGCCCCAAACTCATCAAGGTAGGAGGATTTCTACTTCCCCTGAAAGGATGGGTAGATGAGAACAATTCATTCAAAGAGTCATGAGGACAGATGAAGCCGGCAGTGTGGAGCACTTAGATCTTGGTCAGACAGGGAAGACACCAAGGTAATCCACTGCATCTCAGGCCACTGCCAGTCATCTTGGGGTTTTTTTTCTTGCCACTGTATTTTGTGTGGCTCTGGAAGAGAAATGAGGGTGGAACTTTAGTGCATTTCTGCCTTACCTAAAGTCAATTCACATGAGTCAAGATATCACCCTGTGATGCCATTGGACCTCTTTGAAAAAGAAGGATAAATAACAGTAATAATAACAAACTTTCATATCACCATCTTTTCATCATTAGCCTTTTCTTTTCTGTCCCATGTGCTACTGTATTCCTATTAAATCCAGTTATTTATCATCATAAAGAAAAATGTTTAATATTGCCAGAAATTATGAGAAAGATATTTTAAATGTTATCCCTATAATTACATTTAAGTATTTACACAGGAGTCACAGGAAATTCAGAGTGTACAGTCTTGGACATATGCCTTTCTATGAGTTTTATCATCTGAAGGTTTGGGGACAAACTGTTCTTCTAAAATACTAGTACACTAAATAAAAAGGAAAAAGCAAATAAATTAAGAGGAGACAATTATTTCTACTTCAAAGGCAGGAATAAATCAACAGAAAGCTAATAACCTGTCCTGTTTCAAAACCAAAGAGATAAAATCCACTGGTTCAGCACTTGGGGAAAAAAAGTGACTAGTTGAGCCAAACAAGGTCATACATTTTAAACCTTATGGAAAGGACAAGAATAGAAGGAATTAATTTGATTCTTCTAATGGTCTGCTACTGTCATGATACAAAGGAAAAAAAAACCATAATTTAGCCAACTAATGCCCTTTTAATAATGTGCTAAAATCAAATAGAAGAGGTATTTTAAAACAATATAAAGAACACTGACTTTGAGGTCAGAGGATTGGGGTGTGAGTCTGGGCTAGCATACTTTTTTTTCCAAATGCTTTCTTAACTTCTGATTTACATCATTCATTTCCGCCAGATTTTGAGTTACAAATTTTCTCCCCGTTTTCCCCCTACCCACCACTCCAAAATAACGGTCCCACAGGATATCCCCTCCTCCAATCTGCTCTCTCCCATATTTTCTCCCATACCCCTTTCGATTTCTCCAGTGGATCTCTATGCCCCAGTGACTGTATATCTTATTTCCCAATTACATGTAAAATAGTATTGATAATAGTATATATATATATATATATAT
>NW_027186502.1:8988516-8988940 GCF_028583685.1 Petaurus breviceps papuanus | reverse complement strand
TGTTTCAGGGGAAAATATGGTCATTCAGTGGAATAGAGGACTTTCAAGCATTCTTGCTGAAAAAACCAGAGTTGAATAGAAAATTTGACATTCAGATACAAGAAGCAAGAGAAGCATGAGAAGGTAAACAGGGAAAAGAAATCATAAGGAACTTATCAAAGTTGAACTATCAACATTCCTACATGGAAAAACAATAATTGTAACTTATGAAACTTTTCTCAGTAGTTGAAGGGATTAGAAATATATATATATATATGTATGTATATATATATACACATATATATGTATGTATACATCTATATATGAGGGTATATGGGCATATGAATACATATGTGAATGTGTGTATATATATTTACAGGTATACACAGATAAAGGGCTGTAATGCGAATGTAAATTTTAAAGATCTTCCCTGCCCCTAGGCTAA
>NW_027186502.1:8974446-8988506 GCF_028583685.1 Petaurus breviceps papuanus | reverse complement strand
TTTGAGTTGCTTTCCTTTAACAAAGCAGATCCAAGAACCTGTGGTAGATGCAAACCCTGAGGACGCTTGGGGTGCTTGCTGCTACAAGGGCACAGGACCAATTTAACAGGAAGGGATGATACTTAAAAGGTGAAATTAAGAGGTGAGAGGAATATAATGAGAGGAGCTGGCAAGAGACAGATTGGGGTAAAATATCTCATACAGAAGAGGCAAGGGAAAATGGTTGCAGGGGAGGGGAGGAATAGGAGGGCAGAGGGGAGTGGGTCAGCCTTGTTCCCATTGAATCTGGATTGAGGAGGGAGTGAAGTGCACACTGGGTGGGGTGTCTCACCCTCCAGGAGAGTGGGGGGGGGAGATAAGAGGGGAGGGGATGGAGCGGAGGAAGCTGGTGGGGAGGGAGGTTGGAGGTACCCATTTTTGGGAAGGGACGGGATCAGGGTGGAGAGTGGAGTGGGTGGGAGGTGGGATGGGAGGGAGGGAAGTGTAGTCAGTCTTTTACAATATATCTTCTATGTTGTTGTTTTGCATTAGCCACACATGTACAGCCTATGCTGAACTGCTTGTCTTCCCAGTCGGGGTGGGTGATGGGGAATTAAGGGAGTGAGTCTGGAATTGAAAGTTTTAAAATCAAATATTCAAATTATATATGTATATATGTGTGATTATGTATATGTTTATATATATATATATATGTATACAATTATTAATGCTATCTTACATGTAATTGGGGAAATGGGATGTGCAGGCACTGAGGCATGGAGATCCACTGGAGAAATCGGAGGGGGTATGGGAGAGGATGTGGGAGAGAGTGGATTGGAGGAGGGGATATCCTGTGGGACTGCTGTTTTGGGGCGGTGGGTAGGGGAAAGAGCGGGGAGGGGATTTGTAACTCAAAATCTGGCAGAAATGAATAATGTAAATCAGAAGTTAATAAAGCATTTTTAAAAAATAAAATAACTTTCTTGGGGCAACTAGGTGGCACAGTGAATATAGTACCTGGCCTTGGAGTCAGGAGGACCTGAGTTCAAATCCAGCCTCAGACACTTAACACTTACTAGCCATGTGACTTGGGGCAAGTCACTTAACCCCAATTACCCTTCCAAAAAAAAAAAGCTTTCTTGAGTGATTGATATAGTTTTACTTATCCTTCATTCTTTAGTTATTTTCATAAAGAGATTTGAAATTTCATATCGCTGGTCATTTGGGGTGTGGAGAGTTGGTTTTTCTTCTATAGTTGTTAATGACACATGAAGACGAAGACAATTTGAGCCTGAATCTCTCAGTTTGATTTTTGTCGTTATTTGACCAGAAAACAAAAGATTTTTTCCTCTCTTATTTTTTCTAAAAAGCTCCTGAGCTTATAGATTTAAAGTTAGAAGTTTGATGATGTCCTTAGACATCATCAAATCCAACTCTTTCATTTGACAGATAAAAAAAAAAAACTGAGTCCTAGTAAGATCAAAACACACTAAATTGCAGAGTAAGGATTTTAAAAGATCTGTATAGTTTAGATCATTGGGTCAAATATAATAACAAAATTTAATAAGGATAAATATGAAGTTTTACATCCAGGTTTAAAAATAAAATCCACAAGTACTGTACAAGATGGGAAAGATATGCCTACATAGCAGTTTGTCTGGTGATATGCTGAGGGTTTAGTGGACTGCAAGCTCAACATAAATCAGCACTGTAATGTCATAGCCAAACAAGATAATATGATCTTAGGCTGAATAGAGAGATTTTACTTTAAGGAGGTGACCGTTTTACTCTACTATTGTCTTGTCAAACCATATCTGAAGTATTCTATTTGGTTCCAGGATCTAGATTTTAGAAAAGACATTTATTATTTAAAGATTGTTCATGGTAGAAAGATGATGATGGTGATGGATCTTGAGGATATATATGTCATATGGGGATAACTTGAAGAAACTAGGCTATTTAGTAGCTAGGGGTACAGTAGAGTGCTGGCCCTGGAGTTGGGAAAATCCATCTTCCTGAGTTCAAATCTAGCCACATACATTTACTAGCTGTACGACCTTGGGTAAGTCACTTCACCCTCTTTACTTCAGTTTCCTCATCTGTCAAATGAACAGGAAAAGGAAATGGTAAATCATTTCAGTATCTTTGCCAAGAAAACCCTAAATGGGGTCATGGAGAGTTGGACATGACTGAAAATGACTGAACTACAACAACAAAGCTTGCTGAAGAAAAGATTTAGGAAGGACATTACAGATACATTTAAGTATTTGGAGAACTGCCATATAGAATAATGATTATATTTATTCTGGTTGGTCTGAGATGACAGAATTAGGGACAATGGATGCAAATTGCAAAAAGACAAATTAAGCTTGATGTTAAGGAAGCTTTCTTAATAATTAAAGATATTTTTAAAAAATAGAATGGTCTGCCTCTGGATATGTTGAGTTTCCTCTCATGGGAGGTTTCAAAGCATAGAGTGGATAGATGCTTTCAGAGTAGAGGCAAGCCTTTGGGGGTAAGTATTTAAGTATATTGACTCTGAGTTCTCTTATGTAATTATGGTTCCAAAATTTTCTTAATAACTTTTCAGTCTCTAAGAAGTTATTTTAATGGATAGATTTATATCCTAAGATTTTTAAAATAAAAATTTGCACAAATATTACCTGTTATAGTAAAAACCACATTATCCATTTTTGAAAATTTGAAGTAGACTTCAAAAGTATCATTTTAACCATGTACATATACATATGATAATATATATGCATATGTATAAAAACACTAGATGCTATAGAGATTAGCTATAATATAGACTCAAGAACAGTGGTTCAATATCCCAAAGTTCCTAGGAAACAATACTTGAGGAAGTAACCAATATCAAACCACATGACCTTAATTGTTTGGGGGGGGTGGTTAAGAACAAATTTTAGGCAGCAAGAAAAATGAACTAGAATTCCTAACATAAACTGGTAAATTTGAATTCACAGGTACCATTGGGGTTCAATAGGATGAAACCTAAGTAAGACTGGAATACATCTCTGAATGGGTATATTTTATTGAAAAGAAACAGTATAAATAAAAGAAAACTGAGTAGTTTTGGAAAGACTTGAGTGAGAAATGGAAAATACCGACAGGGAATATGTTGGAAAGCAATTTGGGTGAAGATCAGTGAAGACAAATACAGAAGTGATATTATCATCAGATTATACTATAGACCACCTGGACAGAAGGAAGTGATAGTTGAGGAATTAAGGAAATAGATTACAAACCTGGCTTAGAAGGATGATATAGAAGTTAGGGGAGGGATTCAATTGTCTTGTCATTTGTTAGTGTTCTCTCTTTCTCTACTATCTTTTTAAATGAGCAGGAAGCAGGAAGGAAAATTTCTCTTCTGGATCTGATTTTAATAGCAGGGATTAAATAGTATATCAGATGGTAACTTTAATGGGAAATTACTATAGCATTGTAAAATTTGTAAAAAAGAAAGAGGGAAAGTCCAGGGGTAATCTGACATGAATCCTAGATTTGGGGAAAACATATTTCAAAGTATTTCAGAAAAAGAAGCAGTAACATCCTATACCCATAATCTAAAATTCTGTGGGAGAAGTCAGCCCAAGAAAGATAGAATGCTCTTCAGAATTAAATCGTCAGGCCTCCTTGAGATATATTTTCAGTGATAAGGATGATGGATATCTTCTGAGAAGACTAATAGAGATACAGAGGAAATTAGCCAAATACTTAGATTTCAAAATGACAGGTACAAAAGATGAAAGAAAGAGCAGATAATGGAGGAAGAGTATGAAAATTTGACAAGTTAAAGTAAAAATGCTGATTGGTAGTACAAAGCTCAAAATGTGTTTTAGTTAGCAAGGAAAGCAAAGGAATTTTTGAAAATTGTATTGGAGAAATGGAAAGATGGTCAAAGAATATGAACAGTTTTTGAAAGAAGAATTAGAAATCCTTATCATATGAATGACTGATCCATCACTAATAATAATGCAAATCAAAAGAGCTCTGAGGTTTCACTTCACATCCAGAAAATTGGCCAAGATAGATAACTAAAGATTGAAACAATAAATGTTAGGGGGATATCCATCCAACCATTCTGCAAATCAATTTGAAATTGTGTTTGAAGTAACCAATCCACACTCTTCGACCCAGAAATCCTTCTCTTATGCATGTATCCCAAAGAGGCCAAAGATAACAGGAAAAGTTCAATATACACCAAATATTTATAACAGCATCTTTTATGTTCCCCCAAAAAAATAAATCTATCAACTATGCAATGCCTAAAGAAATTGTAGCACAAGAATGCAATAAAATATTACTGTGCCATAAGCAATGCTGAATATAAAGAATTCAGAGAAACATAAGAAAAGCTATATAAGCCAATGAGTAATGAATTTAAAAGAATCAAAAAACAACATACACATTGATTTCAATAATGTCAGTGAAAACAGAAACCGAATGCTATATCAACATCGCAACTAAATTTGGCTATCCTATTAACAAGGCTGGGAAATTATGCCTATGGAACATTACAGATGCAGTCAGATAGGTGATTTGTTGGTTGGTTTGGATTAACTTTTTTCTACTTTTCTGATCTTTGGTTGTAAATGATGACTTTGCTAGATAGATATGTGGGAGAGAAATATTTGGAAATTAAGAGGTAAAAATGAAAGATATCAATAATTTTAAAGATATCAGGGGAAAAAGAGGATCAAAGCAGATAAGAATGCTTCTTGGAGTGTATGAGTCTACAGTAATGGACCACAGCAGCAAGCTGCTCTCAACTCTTACTTTGCTTGCTTTTTCTGCCAAGAAGAATGCTTAATACAGTAAATGACAGACAGAAAATGGCAGATAGCATCCAAGATAAATTAGGGGATAGTAAGAAAACACTAAGATGTCCTTGATAAGTTCAAATTACTTGGCCTAGATTAATTATTAAACCTGAAAGATGTTTGTTTGGAAGGATCTTGGAGTCTGTGGCAGTGATTTTGAGAAATCTTGGATATAGTCTGAGTACCACATGATTGAAAAAGAACAAATGTCCCTGTTGAGAGAAAGAGATGGGGGGATAGAGGAAGGGAGAGAAAGGGAAGAGAAAAAAGAGAGAGAGGGAAGGAGGGGAAAGAGAGAAAGGAAGGAGGAAAGAGGGGAAGAGAGAGAGAAAGATTTTAGAAACTATAGGCATGCTAGCTTGGCTTTTTGATTCTTGCCCATTGATCAATCACCAAAAATTTATCAAGTGCATAATATATATCAGGCACTATGCTGTGTGCTAGGGATACAAAGACAAAAACATATCAATCACTTCCTCAAGGAGTTCACATTCTGTGGGAGAGACAACATGTATACCTATAAGTGTGTAGTCAAAATTAACATAAGGTAATCGGGGGAGAAGGCACAAGTAGCTGGGGGGATCAGCAAAAGCTTCATGTAGAGTTAGTGCTTGAGCTGAGTTTAGAAGGAAAATAGATATTCTAAGAGGTGCATGTGAGGACAGAGTATATTATAGGAGCAGGGGACAACCTGTGCATAAGCAGGAGATGATTCTGGAACATCAAATAATATAGTTTGGCTTAAAGTTCAGAAATCAATCAACAATTTTTTCAGTACCTACTATGTACCAGACACTATGACTGGAATACAAATACCTGTAATTGGATGCAAATATAAAAATGAAAAAATTCTTGCTTGCAAGGGACATATAAGAATAGTGTGAAATATTTTGTTTAAAGCATTGCTAAAATTAGGGAAACCGCATTGTTCTCCTCTACTTATTTAGTTAATCTGTCAAAAAATAAAGTAAGCATAACCAGCTATCACCTGTTCTTGATGGTGGGTTTACTCTTTGTTCTCACTTTTTTAAAGGTATTGCCTAACCACATCTTTAATGATTTGTTCTTCAAAGATCTCCCTTTCTCTCTCTAACCTACCTATATCCCCCAATCTCCACCTCTTGAAATTCTTCCCTTCTTTTTAGGCTTAGCTAATAGTTTGCCTTTTTCATATGCATGGTGTTAGGTAAAGTACACCAGACTTGGCAAAATACAATCTTGTTTTATATCAAACACTAACCTTGCAATTGTAGACCAGTCACAAAATAACAATAGGTCTTAGCTTCCTCATCTTTAAAATGGGATAATACTTGCACTAACTGATTTATAAGGAAAATACTATATAATGATGAGACATCATTCTTATTTTAATAGCTCCATCTAGAAGTGATATGTCCTTCTTAGATGAACATCTAGTATGTCTCCTATTCAATGATCACATTCTAATTTTTATTACAGTTGTTTGTATATGTCATATCTCCTGTATTACACTGAAAGCTTGCTGAGGGAAGGGATTGTGACCTGCTTCACCTCTATACCCTCAGCATCCATAGTTTACTGGTTAAATGAGGAAGAAAGGTGTAATGACATGTTCAGGAGTATTGTGAGGTTTAAATGAGTAACGAATGTAAAGTACTTTGCAAACCTTAAAACACTATGCAAAGCCAGTTATTTATTATCATTAGCCTCCAATCACCAGGTCCCCAGTCTAGCAAAGATTTCATGGCTTGAGCCTTATGCTGCTTTAGCCATGTTGATAGAACAAAATAGGGGTGTGATTGCAAACAGTTAACAATACATTCACCAAAAAGAAAGAAAAAATGTATGCACACATACTTTAAAGTTTAATCTGCATTATTACAAGTTCTTAAGGCTAGACAATAAACAAATCAATAAATCTAGCCCTGACTTGTAGTGATTGCCAAAATCTGAGGTATAAACAATCACACTGAAAATTTAACAATAGGCTCTCAAAGTCATTAGAGCTGGTTCCAGCACACCCCTACTTATGTGAAACATTTCATTAAGTCTCCTTGTCATATCTGGAGCCAAATCAATTGTGGAATTGGCCAGACTGAGGAGTTTATGGAGAAATTAGAGATCTAGACGACTAGGAAAGAGGAGGGCAGAGTCTGAAAAGACAGGGACATATTTTCAGATGACGTATATGTCTGGGGCTTGTCACAGGGATAAAAAAAGGCAGAAGCCTATTTATATTATTTACAGGAACTTCAATACACTATCAGAAGGAAACCAGACTGCAGGTTGATTTGATTCTGTGACGCTGACCCAGAGCTACTGGAAGGATTGGCTCTTAAAGTTTAGGTTAAGTAGACCCAGCTGCAGGACTGGAGGGATGAGGGGCTGGGAGCCAAGAAAATCATTACACTTACTGAAGCATGATGAAAAAGACCTTTATTTTTGAGTTTTGTGTAAATAAATCAGGAAATATTCCGTAAAATATTGTGTATGGTATTGATAGTTACATCATGTGTGTGCTCTCATTTAAGATCAATAATTATGCATAGATGCCAGATACACACACACACACACACAATTCTAAAGTAAGTATGTGACCAATGGAAGCAAAGAGAACACAAATATATACATTATGTACAGATTTGAAGGCAGCAAACTTAAGAGAGGAAGGTAATGTTCATAATTTGTATTTAATATTCCCTTTCTTCTATTTGAAAATCCTCTTTCTAGTCTGGGAGTTAACGCATAGTTCTTACAGAAATAAGTTTTTTTTTTCTCTTGAACTAATTTTATCCCAATAAGTTTCCAGAGCTGTAAACACTGGAGTTTTTTTATTCCATAATATTTAAAACTAAATATCTAGCATTCCAGTTACATGATATCAGCGAAAATAATATATCCCAAAGTCCATGGTACACTTCAAAAATGGGACATGGTTTATTTGTGTTTTCTGTGAATATATACACCTTTGACTTCATTGATGTCCCATCTACATTTTGTACTTCACCAACATTATAGCTATATGAGAACAATAAATTGATATTAGAGCTAAATATGCACAAAGTCAATTCAATTTAACTTAATTCTCTATACACAATGAACTGGACTAGGTACTGGTGATGCAACAGCAGAAAAGAATCACAGAATTTGAGAGTCAAAGAGACCTCACTGTGAGCTCCTTGAGAGCAGGGATTATGTTTCATGTTTCTTTATATCCCCAGTAGCTACCATAGTGTCTGGCACCTATTGGATATTTCATAACATAGACGACCTCCAACCTTTCCAGTCTTCATACACCTTAGTGCCTGACACATACTTTTCAGTCCAATGACACTGGCCTCCTGGCTGCTCCATATAAAAGATGCTTCATCTCTTGACTCTGGCCATTGTCTCTGGCCATCCCCCAAGCTTGAGACAGTCTTTCCCACTCCAGCAACTAGTCTTCCTGGTTTACTTTCAATTCCAACAAATGTCTCAACATTGTCTCTGCCATTAGATTATTAGTTCCTTGAAGACAGAGACTGTCTTTTGCCTCTTTTTGTATCCCCAGTGCATGGTTCCTGGCACATAGTAGTTGCTTAATCAGTGTTTATTGACTGATGGACGTCAGCAGTCATTTAATCAAATCTAAACTTGAAAAGCATTTCTCCACCTGGCCTTTGCTTGAACATCTTGAATGAATGGAACTAAGTTCCAAAGTAGCTCATTTTACTTTTGGATGACTCTAGGTATTAGGAAGTTTTTCTTGACAATAAGCCTAAATAATGTTCCTTGCAACTTCCATCAAAGGCTTCTGGTTTTTACCTTTGGAACTAAATAGAACAAGTTTAGTTCTTCCACAATATAATAATCCAATGCTTGAATGTAGTTATCCTCTCCTCTCTAAGTCTTCTATTTGTATAGGATAAATATCTCTATTTCATTCAACTGATCATCCCATTATTTTGATTTAAAGATCCTTAAGCATCCTGGCTGGTCTCTTCTAGATGTTTCACCTTAAACAGCAGTGTGCAGAACTGCCCATAACACCACAGATAAAGCCTGATGAAGAGAGAAGAAAAAAGTGTTCTCATTCTCCTATTCCTGGATCCCCTGACTACAACAATTCAGGTATTCTGAATCTATCCCATTTAACCATTCAGCCATCCATCTGAGTTGTCTCTCCTTCTTCCATACTGTAATTGCCCTGATTCTCCCTACTTAAATCAGTTCCTTCTGGGTTGAACCTAGAGAACCCATGTCCCAGTCTCTGAGGACGTTAATCCAAATTTTAGAATCTCTGTGCCAGAGCAGGGAGCCTTATTTGTGGATTAAATAAGTGTGAAATTATTTAGCCCAGCATATCTACACAGTTCCCAAACCATGCTATTCTTTTCAGTCATATGTTTAGCTTTCCACCTGGGTCATATTACAATCTGCACTAATGAAATCAATAATATTCCTGCTTTTGAAAAGGATATGCTATTTGACTACCCTATGAATCAACCCACTGTCCTTATGACTTCACTGATTAAAACACCCTTGAGCATGAATTTCATATAGTTGTTGTTTTAGAACTATTAGAACGTAAGGTTCTTGAAGACAGAATCTATCTTGTTTCTTGTACTTACCGTGTTTCCCCGATAATAAGACCCATCCCGAAAATAAGCCCTCCCCTTACTGTGTAAGATTCCTCTAAAATAAGCCCTCCCCCAAAAATAAGCCCTATTGAGATTGCTACTGTTGTGAAGGTGATCCCCTGCGCTACACGCTACATTACGGTACCCTCTGTATGCACCGCCCCCCCACCGGGTGAAACGCATGCCGCACTGTGAGCTGCATCCAATCAGAGCTGCAGCAGTGAGCGCGTCATCCTGTTCTTCCCCAGTGATTTGCTTGCTGGCGCCATTGAGAGCAGTGCCGCGGAGGAGAGCTGAGGCAGGACAACATAAAAACCTGGTATGTAAGAGGGAGTGAGGGGGAATGATGGAGGATAAAAAGGGCATGATGGAGGAAAAAAGAAGAACTCAGGGGGCATGATGGAGTGAAAGAAGGACTGATGGTCATAATTTTATTATTCTGTCTGTTTTGACCCCAGACATGAGTACAAAAAGGAAGAGCTATACTGTTGAGTATAAGAAAGCAATTGTAGGGGAGTCACATGGCAAGAATCTTGCAGTTTTCTGTAAAGAAAAACTTTTGGATCTTCGAATGGTCAGAAAATGGAGAGCAGATTATAATAACCTCAATCAACAGGTGGATGAGGGAAAAGGGAAAAAGCGCAGGTCTGGATTAGGTTGGCAGCCCTTATATCCTGACTTGGAGATCCTCATTGGTGAATTGATTGCTGACAGGAGAGCAAAGGCCTTGGTTGTGTGCAGGGCTGATATTCAAGCATTTGCCCTTTCAATGGCACCAGAGTTTGAAATGGTCTCAGAAGGATTCAAAGCATCACAACACTGGTTGGACGGTTTCCTTCAAAGGTATGAACTGTCCCTAAGAAGATCAACAACACTGTTTAAGCTGGAAGATGCTGAAGTTATTAAATGTGCACTTGCATTCAAGTCCTTTATTGATAGGATCGACATTTCCAAGTACCAAACCTGCAATATGATTGCTATGGATGAAACTGCAGTGTTTATGGGACAAGGATCTCAAACAGCAATTCATCACAGGGGTGCAACGTCAACCTACATTCCCACCACTGGCTATGAAAGTGCACGGGTCACCTGTGTTTTGGCAATTCGTTTGGATGGAAAGAAAGCCACACCTCTAATCATCAGTAAGGGCAAGAAAGATAAGATTGAACGTGTATCTGGCATTTACGTTCTTGAAACCAAAAAAGCCTGGTGTACACAAGCCGTTATAAGAAAGTGGGTTGATTTAATGCTGCCACTTGTTATGCGAGGTAACCAAAGAGGTCTGATAGTCTGGGATTCAGCTAGCACTCACCGCACTAAAGAAATGAAGAACTTCCTTGCAGAGAGAAGAATAGATCAAGTAATGATTCCTGCAGGAATGACTGCCTATCTCCAGACCCTTGATATTGCAATAAAGAAGCCATTCAAGGACCATTTGCGCATGGAAGTCAATGACTACATTGAAAATAGAATGGAAAGAAATCAGCATGGAAACTTTGTGAAGCCCTGTCTGCAAGAAGTAGTGACTTGGGTGAAGAAGTCATGGGATAAAATTACTGACAGCTGTGTCGCCAAGGCACTACAAGCAGGTTACCTGGACAAGACATATTCATTTAAAGAGAGCTATATTGCTGGACATGACAGATTGGGTCCACTTCTTCTGAAGGAAATGGAGGCGCAAGACATCCAGGACGGAATTCAGGGTATGGACACTTATGACGATGTTGTTGCAGAAGATGACGTGATCATTATTGAATAAAGGTATATTTTTTTGTTCACATTTACCTGTTTATTAAAATTGCTGTCAATGTTCATTAAAATATGCCCTCCCCTGAAAATAAGCCCTCTGGTGTTTTTCTGTCCAAAAAATTAATAAGACAGTGTCTTATTATTGGGGAAACACGGTATATACTCAATGTATATATCTCCATTTTTCTATGTAAATTATATGAGAAAAATGCTTTGATTAAATCTTTATAAACTATATCTACATCATTATTAGTCTTATCTATTAGTTGACTAACTCAATCAAAAAATGAAAAATGTTTCACCTCACATGATCTACTGATTAATATATCAGGCCTCATTTTTTATCACAACTTCCTTTTCTAAAGATTTACTATCTCTTTAATGATACATTCTAGAATTTTCCTGGGAATCAAAATAAAACTCAAAATTCTATAGTTTTCAGACTCTATTCTTTTCAGTTTTTTTTAATTGGGACAATATATTTTTTCTTCAGGCTAATCTCATTATATTTAATCTTTGAAATATCAGTAGCAATAACTCAGTAATTATATTTGCCAATTCTTTCAGTATTCAACAATGGAATTCATCTGGAATAAGTGATTTGGATTAATGAAGGGCAGGTGGGAACTTATTTATCTTGGTTGTTAATTCTCCGATAGCTATATTTGTTCAGAGAAAAAAAGGAATAAAAATTATGCAGCTCTAACTTTTCTTTATTGTCACTTATCATCATCCCTTCACTCCCTATAGTGGCCATATATTTTCTTCAGTCATTCTCTTTCCACCAGTATAATTTTAAAATGAAAACTAATAAAAACATTCCTTTGGCTGTACTGAACTTTCCTCACTAGCTTGAGCCTTCCTGACTTTTTTTTCACTGTCATGCTATGTTCATGTATTTGTTCTCTATTCTATTACCTATCCCTGTTTCCATCTTCTGCAGAGATCTTTTAAAAATCGAAGTAGGTGGCTGAGCCCCCTATCTGCTTCAGACTATTTCTATTTTCTCTTTATTGGAATGTTTCTCCCATGAGAAGCTATTTTCCCCAAATTTAGGGTACATATCAAACCCGGTTTGTTCATCACAAATTGAAGGAGAGAATGAACATCCTTCTAAGGTCACTATCATTTCCACCCAGCTGCCTGTTTTTTTGTTATTCTTAGATTCAGAGAATAATTCCCTTTTGTTAGTTCCTTCATTTCTTGAAGGATAAAAATTTCTTTAAGGCAAATTGAGATGTGATTATATACTCTTTTTGGCTGAGAGTTCTAGCAGATGTATAGAGTTAAAAATCTCCCATCACTTCTGTATTTTCCTGGTATTGCAAACTTATAATATTTCCCAAATTCCTTTGCTATTTTTGCTTTCTGTCCAGGTGGTCTGTAGTACATTCCAATGACAAAACAGGTTCTGTTTCCCCCTCCATTAAACTTTACCTCAATGTCTCCACCATGCTTCCCTGCTCCAGTTTCTGGATTTCCTCTTATGACTATGTTTTTAAAGACTATGCAATGGTACTCCACTCCTCATTTATAGAATCCTGTTCCATTTTCAGAAGTCATCCTGCCATGCCTCAGTGAGGACTGTGACGTCACACCTGTATCCTTGAGTTAGGATTCCACATCCTCTTTGCTTGCAGCCTAAACTTTCTGCTTTTGTATGTAGACATCTGAACCCAGGGGTTTTACTGCTGACTCCTTTCTTGGACTTTATCCATTCTGAACTTCTGGATGTCTCAAATGCTATTCTTCCTTCATTGTAGCTGTTACATCCCTTTTATTTTAAAATGCTTTTGTCTATATTTGTTAGTCACTAGGTGAATGCACTTACCTGCCTTTTTTGGGTACACTATTCCAGAACAAGAGCCTGTTTTTCTATAGTCCAGAAAACCAAACCTTCATATGCTGTCCTCTCTTTTGCATCCCTTGCCTTCAACGGACAGAGATGATGAAAATATAACCTGTGAATCCATGTTCTCTAGTGAGAATACTTTCTATATTCCTTCTTCTGTTGGGATCTGTTCCCACATAAATATCCTAAAGCAATCCTTTCAAACAAGTCTTTGAAGGCTTCCTATTATATTTTAGATATGTCTTGGGAAAATGACAGACTTCTCTATTGTTATTTTATTATCAAATAGCTGCCCTGCCCCACCCCCTCAGGGCAGAGTCACAAACCACTACCAGTCTCTCTTTTTTCCTTATACCCTTACTGAATTATTTCCTACTCATCATTTCTGTGGATCTAATTGAGCATTCCTTGGAGGAGAAGTAACTTCCTCCTCCTCATAACATCCAGCTCTGTCCCCTACAAGTAGCTTCAAATTTTTTGTTGTTATTGTTGTTAACTTCAAGTATAAAACTCATTTCCTTTCCCTTCCTCTCTGTGATGTTCCTTTCCTGAAAAGGATCTGTCTTTTTCTTCTCCACATTTCTTCGCCATATCCTTTTAAATTTTTCTCACTGAAGTCCCATTTCTATTTTTTGGCAATAAACAATTATTTCTGATATAAAGGAATATTTAGAGGCATTCCTTTGTCTCTTCACCTCTTCTTGGAAAACCAGTCTATACTTGTGTACTGGGGCTGTTGATCAGGAGACCTATTGATCAACTGATTTTCTCCCGACTCAGTTGAAATTACAGATTGTAAGAGGCAAGTAACAGAGACAATAGGATGTTAAGGTCTGAACTAAATGCAAAGAAGTATCTTCAAGTGTGTATTCCTTTACAATGTGTGAGGAAATTCTTCAGTTGAGTTTAAAGCCTCACATACTTATTAACTGTCCCTGGGGAAATCATTTAACCCTGATGATGATGATGAAGGAGGAGGAGGAGGAGGAGGAGGAGAAGAAGAAGAAGAAGAAGAAGAAGAAGAAGAAGAAGAAGAAGAAG
>NW_027186502.1:8824178-8974436 GCF_028583685.1 Petaurus breviceps papuanus | reverse complement strand
AAGAAGAAGAAGAAGAAGAAGAAGAAGAAGAAGAAGAAGAAGAAGAAAGAGGAGGAGGAGGAGGGGGAGGGGAGGGGGAGACGGAGGTGACGACTTTGGGATTATATAAAGAAATTCTTGAACATTAGAGAGAATGAAAATGTGAAGAATGATTGCAAGTCATATATCTGTTCACACAGGTGGTGATAGGGGCCTGAAGCAGGGTAGTAGATATCATGGAGAGAAGGGGGTAGATGTGAAGTGATAGTGTGAAAATAGAACAGACAAAACTTATGAAAATTTAGATGTGGGAATTAAAGTAGAGGGAAGAGTAAATAATGACTAAGACAATATAAAATTGTGTGATTAGAAAGATGGTGTTTCCCTCAACAAAACAGTGATTTTTTTTTTTTTTTTTTGCTTTTTGGAGGGCAGTTAGGGTTAAGTAACTTGCCCAAGGTCACATGGCTAGTTAAAACAGTGTTGTTTACAAAATAAACTTAAATACTCAACATTATGTGATATTGTCTTGTCTTCTATGACCCAGGGTCAATTTCATAAAAGTCTTATTTAGTGCATCCATCTTAGGAGGCTTGTTGGCAGTCATTCTAGACCCTGGTATTAAAATGTTATAGATGACAAGAAAGGAGTATAAAAGGTTTACTGAGCTCATGACGATATGGTTGTGAACCACAAGGGAATAATACATGTTGATAATCCTAGTTCTAGTTCTCTCTCTGTTCCTGTTGTGCTTTGACCTCTAATCTTTCTTCTCTGCATAAAGAAATGCACAAAATACTGCTCCATATAGAGTGCATGACAACTTAACTTGTCTGAGAACAGGGTCTCTTTCTCTTCAGCTGTTTTAGCCCCAGACATTCGGTGTAGCATCAGCTAAGAATGCTCAGGCAATTGCCAGGAAATGGTCTATATTAATTGAGGTTGTGTGGGATAAAGACTCCAAAGACCCCTTAGCCAAATAAAACTCAAGAGGTTTCTCCAGGTAGAAACAGAAGATATTTATTTCTAAGCAAGTCTTGCTAGAGTTGAGCATCACCTACCCAGAACATGCACCCATGTAGGTACAGAAATCAGGTAAGCAGTTATAAACCCTTGTACAAACAACTCTAGGTCAACCCCAAATGCTCTCCCCAGTATCTGGACCTTCATTCCCATTGGTGGGAAGGTGTGCCCTTACAATCCTTTTACCCAATACAAATGCATATTTCAATTATTTTCCTTATTTATCAGAAGTAAACTCTTACAGATTATATGTTACTTTTTCTTGTTTACCAAAAGTAGGCAATTACAGAAATACCTGGCAGACATATTATATGTTGCCCAAAGTAGGCAATTTACAGATTACTTGTTGCTTTTCTTGTTTTCCTCAGGACTGGGTACTCTATAGAAAAAAAAAACCATAAAATTTGGGCCTATCAGGACTAAAGCCCAGCTCAAGTTTGGCGACTGTCTCCTTTACTTTATGAGAATATTTTCACTTGTTCCACCCAACCCCTCCTCTTTCTTTGATACTTGAAAATTTCTCACACCAAGATTGGTAATTTTCTTCGGCTCTCCTATTAATTCTTCTATCCCTCCATCAGGACCCAACCTTTCTTCTCTTTGATGAACCAACTCCCATTTTTGTCCTTTTAAAATCATTAGGCAGACAGAACCATTGGTGGAACCCTCAAATCTGATCAGTCTGGGGAGGGTCTTCTGGTATAGTGGTTGTAATTAATTGCATCATACAAGGGAGGCATATGGGGAGCAATATAATTCCACTTACTACTATTAGCAAGAACCATAATGCTTGCTTCCACCAGGTTCCTGCAAACCAGGACCACCATGGTGGATTAAGTGGAGAGGACTGAGTTTGCACTGGAACATGGGCAAGTTTTCTAATGTTTTGGTTAATAATCTCTAAGAGTTTGTCCCACATTATTTATCTTCATGCAGCAAGTAGATAAATTGAGTTTACCACAGACCCCTCCCTCCTTTGCCAGGAGATAATGTAATACCAGCCTCTGTTGGAAAATAGCCTCTTGACTTTGGTCTGCAAATTTGGATAGTAAGTCAGTAGTTTCACTGGTTTCATTAGCAATGATTTCAACAACTCCTTGGAGTCTAATGATCCAATTTAGCATATAAACTGGGGTTTGGTAGCCCCAGCTTCCATCTTGTGCCCATATTCTTTCACATATTCCAGCAGATCCATATTCTTTCACAATTCTTTCAGGTGGCCAAATGTCTCCCCACCCATTTGCATCCTGTGTGCTGGCAATAGAAGCATCAATGGCTCATTTTTCCCTTTCTACATCATCACGGATTTTTATTCCCAAGTGTTTACCTTCCTTTCCTGGGAGAAAGAAAAATTTTGGTCTTATTAATCCAATATAGCAACTTCCAATCCAGTCAGGGGGAAGATGTGTGTAGGCGGTGAGGCCATACACCCAAAAGTGTCCTTTTAGAGCCGGTTGGGGTACCTTACTCTATGGAAAGATTGCAGATACATTGCCATGGACGATGGGGTAACACTGTAATACAAATTTGTAATATAAATACAAATAAATTTGTAATACAAATCCTAGATGCCCTCCCCAAAAGATTCTATCGGTCTTATTATATTGGCACCTCCATAGCTGAAAATCTGTTCTCCACCACCACCACTCAACCTTGCTTCTAAAGGGCCCAGGGACTCTGTTATCTGTTTTGTCATCCTGTCTCCAAAACTCTTGAAAGTATCCAAAGTGGGGATTATTATCCCAACCCAATGTCGATGGGGGATAGTAATGATTCCCTGATTCTGACTAAGGTCTTGACACTTAAATATAGTGGTTAGAATATGAGATTCAGATTTGCTTTTGGTGGTTACCTGGAGGGGAGTACGGCAAGAATGAGAAATGCAATTCACCCAAACACCAGTGCTGAGTTGGATATGCGTGGAATCCCAGCACTGCTTTACAATCTCCCTTTAAAAGTCCACTTGCACTGACTCCAACCTAAATTCTTCCCCTGATCATCTTGGCTAAGACAATATTCCCCCATCCTAGTCTCAGTAAGGGGCTAGGTGTGTTCTTCTGACATATCCCAAAACCCAGTCCCATCGTGGACAGAGGACCTGTTACTAAGAAACCACTCAGATCCAAGAGGAATGGAGACCCAAGTTGACTCCCTGAGTCAGCTACAGACTCAGCAGAATTATCTGAGTAAGGTCGCCCTGTCTCCTCAGTCACCCAAGAAGCTTACTCAGTGTTGTCCTTTCCTTGAGGCATCACTTTTTAGTATATGGATTTCACTAAAATCCGCCTTGATGCCAATTACCCCCAGACCCCTGAGCTCTTACCTTCAGGTTGCACATGCACACATTTCGTGACTGCTCTTCTTTGACAGCCTCAGTTTCCCTTTTCTAGCATTGGAGCCCTAACAAAGGTTCTGTATCTTCTGAGTCCCTCTCTTTGGGTTTATCAATAAACAGGTGATGGCTCCCATCCAAAATCTAAGACCCTGGGAAACCCCAGGTGTGCCTCAATTAAACAGAATCCTAGACCAGCCCCCCAAAACTGTGTGGGATAAAGACCCCAAAGACCTCTTAGCCAAATAAAACTCAGAGATTTCTCCAGGTAGAAACAGAAGCTATTTATTGATAAGCAAGTCTCGTGAGAGTTGGGCATCACCTATTCAGAGCATGCACCAGTGTAGGGAGGCAAAGTATAGAAATCAGGCAAGCAGTTAATTACCCTTGAACAAACAACTCTAGGACAACCCCAAAACCCCAAATGCTCTCCCCAGTATCCGGACCTTCATTCCCATTGGTGGGAAGGTGTGTCCTTACAATCCTTTTACCCAATACAAATGCATAATTCAATTATTTTCCTTATTTATCAGAAGTAAACTATTACAGATTATATGTTACTTTTTCTTGTTTACCAAAAGTAGGCAATTATAGAAAAACCTCGCAAACGTATTATTTGTTGCCAAAAGTTGGCAATTTACAGATTACTTGTTGCTTTTCTTGTTTTCCTCAAGAGTGGGTATCCTATAGAACAAAAAAAAAAGACAAAATTTGGACCTATCAGGACAAAAGCCCAGCTCGAGTTTGGTGACTGTCTCCTTTACTTTAAGAGAACATTTTCACTTGTCCCACTCAAGGTTGCATATTCCTAGACACTTCATTTTTTAAAATTTATTTTAATATTCACAAACACACACACGTCCTTCTTTCCTTTAATCGTGTTTTACTAGATTTTTCTTCCCTTCAGCCTTTTTCCTATTCTTACTGAGTTAAATTCTTATGCTGTGTATGACCCTTGGAGTACTTCCTCATTAAAGATTTATGTAAAGCATTTTTGTCTTAGTGAGAGTTTCCGCAAGTCCTTCCCAAAGTTGACTACAACATATTCAAAATATGTTCTCATATCTAAAAATGAGAACAGGGAAAGAAATGGGAAGGGAAGGAAGAGGAGGGAAAAATAAGGGAGGGAGGGAAGAAGAGAGAGAGAAAGTGTTACATTACTAGTATAAACCACATAACAATATTTGGTATTTATATAGTGCTTTAAATGTTACAGAATTATGTATCTACACATATATATGCATATGTATATGTTATGTGTGTATATATATTTATATTATATGTAATATATACCTATACATAAAATCATTTCATATGACAGCTCTGTGTGGTAGCTGCTATAGATACTAGCCCCATTTTACAGATGAAGAAAGTGAGGATCTGAAAAGTTAGCTGACTTGCTCATAGTCATACATCTAGTGTCAATTAAGGATTTAAACCTAGGTCCTCCAGATTCCAAGTTCCATTAAGTACAGTTTGCATCAATTCTTGTACATAGAGATTCCCCATTTTTTTTTTTTGCTTTTTGGAGGGCAATTGGGGTTTAGTGACTTGCCCAAGGTCACACGGCTAGTTTTGTGTATGTGCATTAAGTGTCTGAGGCTGGATTCGAACCCAGGTCCTTCTGACTCCAGGGCCAGTGCTCTATTCACTGCACCACTTAATCGCCCCAAGATTCCCCATTTTTAAGTCAATAAGACAAATACTGGTGCTTCAGAGAAAATGAAACTATTGACTACTTTTGTTTAAAAATGCAAAATATGTGATAAGTGAAAATGAAATTACATTATTTTACTTTTTAAGCCATTTTCACTCCAGAGATAAAGTTTATAAAAGGTTTAATATGTGATATATATATATATTAAATTTCAGATAGAAAAGCAGACTATTCAGTAATTATTTTCTGTTTTATTTAATGGGATTACTGTAAAGTGTCTGTGTGAAGAGATATATAGCAAATACACTTGTTTTTTTAGCTATGCTTCCTAGTGGAAGGTTAATTATATATATATATATATGTATATATATATATATATATACAATAATTAAGAACATGGTCCAATATACTTGAATGTTTGAAAGTATACTTTTATTACAACTTTATTTCTAGGGCTTTGATCATAATCTTTTAAAAATAAGTAGTCAAAAAAAGAACCCATAAGAAGTCAAGTAAAACAGAATATTTCTATAGATGGCCAAAATTCTTTCTTCTGCTGTTACATATACATACACAGGTGTGTGTGTGTGTGTGCATGTACACACACACATGCATACACACAGAGTTAGTTTAAATTCTGAGGTTCCCACTTTCCACTTCTATAACTACAACTTTAAATTTCATCTATCTTAATAAGGTAGTTTTTAAATATGCTATAATCTTGAGCAGTAGTAAAATAAATCAAACTTTTTTTTTTAAGCAATCGGGATTAAGTAACTTGCTCAAGGATACATGGCCAGTTATTTCTGGGTGCAGTGCTAAGTATCTGAGCCCGGATTTGATCCCCAAGTCATCCCGACACTGGAGCCGGTGCTCTTACTCGCTGTGCTACCTGGCTGCCCATAAATCAAACTTTTAATGACTATGGGATGTTTTGGAACTTTTTAAATAAAATAGACAATATTTTCCCTTTCTCTAGCACCTAGATATGTCTGAAATGCTATACATATTAGGAGATGAAAGTCTGAAAAATGTTTTCCATTTCTAGATTTTTTTACCAGAAAAAAAGCTTTTAGGACAAAATATCCTTTGCTAATTTAGTCTTATATTCATGATCTTGGGAAACAGAATTAGAAAATCTGTCCTCTGTTTTGTTAATACCTTAATCCTATTCTTTTTACTTTTAGTGAGCAAGAGGTTATATATGAATATCATCATAGATCTGCCAACAAAAACAGGATCAAATTTATTAACAGTAAATATGTAAATACAATGAATCTGTTGAAGTCATTTTTTTTTGGTTTTAGAAGATCCTTCTACATATGGTCATCCTCCCTATGGATTGCCTTGGTAGCCTATTTTATATGTGTGTATGTATGATGTATGTGTGTCCACAGAAACCCATATATGTGGTTTGTTGTCCTTCATTCTTGAAGAGGACCAAAATGACATCAACTATGTTAGAGTCAAGTTACAATGTATGTGGATGATCAGACCAATACAAGCTTGGAAAGCACTACTACAGGTCAAACCCACACAAGCATTTGGAATGGAGATGTCTCTAAATGGGCATCTATAATGGGAATGGGAACTTGAATATCTTCCCTGCCCCTGAATAGACCTGGGGGGAGTTTGAAGACCTCCTCTGCTGTGCAGTTTTATAAATTCTGCCCCATGATAGGCTGAATGTGGTCCCATGGAGCCTGCAGTAGGAGGAGTTTCTCTGAGGAGAAGCAGAGCCCTTAAGAAGCTGGTATAGGGTGAGACTCTTGGAGACAGTTGGGGACAGAGGAGCTTTGGCAAGGAGACAGAGAGTTTTGTGAGTAAATATTGATCTTGTATTGGTTTGTGGGAAGGCTGAAGGATGGCATGGCTCCCAGTGTTATTATGGCTTCTGAATATCTTTGGTGCTATGATGGAATCGGCTTACTGGTTCTGGGATTCGGTTTTCTGGTGTCTAAATAAATCCTTCAGTTCTATCCTCTCTCTGGAGAGTGGTGTATTTTGCAATCAAATGTCATGTAATACTTATAGTCACAGTCTTTATCATGATCATGGGCGCTGTAAATATTTCATTGGCACTAGAGCATCTCATATTTCTTTTGAGCTACTGCCATTCTGCTTTGCTCATAGAGCATGCAGCCTTCTTTGATGTGGGCACATCATGCTGGGCAGTCCTTTGCCAGTATTTTTCATGTCACACAATCAATTCCAAAGTTCTTCAGAGAGACCTTGAGAGTATCCTTGTATCACTTTTTCTGACCTTCATATGAGTGCTTTGCCATGTGTGAGTTCTCTATAAAATAATCTTCTGGTCAAACATACATTTGGCATTTGAACAACATGGACAGCCCATTAGAGTTGTGCTCTCTGCAGTAGAATTTCAATGCTTGGCAGTTTAGCTCAAGAAAAGACCTGGGTCTGGTCGCTTATCTTGCCAGGTTATCTTTAGAATCTTCCTAAGATAATTAAAATGGAATCAGTTCAGTTTCCTGGCATGGCATTGGTATACTGTCCAGGTTTCACAGACATCCAACAAGGAGTCCAGCAAAATGGCTCTTGAGACCTTCAATTTTATAGGCCTTCTAATACCTCTTATCTCTCACACTTTCCTTGAGAGCCTCTCAACCACTAAGCTAGCTTTGGCAATGTGTGCATCAACCTCATCATCTATGTGTACGTCCCTGGAAAGTATACTGCCAAGGTAAGTGAACTTATCCACAGCATTCACTATTCCTCCATTTGCTGTAATTGATGGTTCCCCATATGGATAGCGTGGTGCTATCTGGTGGAGAACTTGCGTTTCCTTGGTGTTAAGTCAAAATCAGCACAAGCACCAGAGAATCAGTCTTCACTTTATTGCATCTCAGCCTCAGAAGCTGCACCGAGTGCCCAATCATCTGCAAACAAAGAATCAAGCACCAACTTTCCCTCCACTTTAGCCTTGGCTTGTAGTCCTTTCAAATGAAATAATTTACCATCAGTGCTGCAGCTGACCTTGTTACTGTTTATCTCATCATCCAAGGAGCCTGACAAAAATATAATGCTAAAAATTATGGGAGCAAGCACACAGCTTGTTTCACTCCACAGGTGATTGGGAAAGCATGCGAGTGTTGCCTATTATCCAGAACTTGAGCAAGCATGCAATTGTGAAACTGACATTCAATATTGATGAACTTCTCCAAGCAACCAAAGTTTGCCGTAATTTTCCACCAGGAGACCAACATTGGTGAGTTGGCCATTAGTTGTGTCTTCTGTAAGACTTTCCTATTTCCTGTCATTGCTGAATTTTCTTGCATGTGAGGACACTAAACTTGAATTTTTGTTGCGGTGAGGAAAATTACCCCTAATATACCATTCACTCTGCCATACTCCCAGAATTCCTCTGAGATCTTCCTTACTTTGGTTTTAAAGATGCATATTCAGGCATGCTACCAAGGGAACAAAAACCTTCTGAACCATTAGCGCTGTCCCAAAGTAGAGTGCACTGCATCAGGAGGCTCTCCTTCATCAAGGGTTTACTAGATGAGTACTCTTCAGGTATGTTGTCAAGGTGGTTATTCAGAAATGGGTTGTACATGTCCTATCCAACTCTGAGATTCTATGAAAATAGAAAGTTTCTTCTGATTGGTAAAGAACCTCATCATTGAAGTTTTTATAATTTCACTGTGGGTTTTTTGTCTTGCTTTCAGGTCTTGCCTTGTGGGGAAAGGGAAGCAGATGGTCCGAGAGCAAGAAAGTTAGACTAACTAATGCCTTGTCTTTGATTAGGTCAGAAGTAGCCAGAGGACTTAGCATACTAAGTACTGACAAATGCTAAATAAGCCAGTCTCCAGAGGGTTGGCTGGCAGCACAAATAACAGGTCTTGAAGTTAAGAACAATCCCTGGGAAGAGTTTGACTCATTAATAAAAGTAGCATGAGTCATGAAATCAGGGTCTAATTAAGAAGTCTATGCATGAAATTTCTAGACTATGACAATAATCTCCTAATTGATGATCCTGCCTCAAATCTTTTCCCTCTACAATCAATGTTCCACACAAATGCCAAAGTGATATTTCAAAAACACAGGCAGCCATTTCACTCTTTTTTTTGGGGGGGAAGGCAGGGCAATTGGGGCTAAGTGACTTGCTCAAGGTCACACAGCTAGTAAGTATTAAGTGTCTGAGGTCAGATTTGAACTCAGGTCCTCCTGACTCCAAGGGCAGTGCTCTATTGACTGTGCCACCTAGCCACCCCCATTTCACTCATTTGCTCAAGAATATTCTTATACTCATTCTTGCCTCCATGATAAAGTACAAACTCCTCTATTTGGCATTTCAAGTTTTTTACAAAATTACTCCAACCCACCTTTCCATGTGGGCCATGCAATATTTTTCTTCATGTATTTTCCAGTCTTACCAAACTCTCTTTCATGTTCCTCACAAGCCACACTGCATCTTCCTTCTCCATGCCTTTGCTCTACTGGACTGTCATGCTGGACATGTGCCCTCTCCTAAACTCTGCCTCTTAGAATCCACTGAATCTTTCAAAGGCCCTTCTTATATGGTATCTCATACATGAGACATATGCTAACACTGTACCCCAAAACTGCCATTGTATCCCTCACACCTAAATTACTTTGTATTTACTTTGTATACAGATTGTTTTGTATTTATGTGTATATTTGTTTCCCTTGATAGAATGTAAGCTTCTTGAGACCAGGAATTATTCTGTTTTTGTTTTTGTATACACAGTGCCTAATAGAATTCTTGTCACATAGTAGGTACTAAATAAATATTTGCCAATTCATTGGTTTATTCTGGTCAGCTTTAGTCATACCTAACAAAAAACTAATATGACCTGAAATTCATTAAGATAAAAAAAATTTTATTCCAAAAGAGTTCATTTTTCATAGAATGTTTCCATCTATGTCTTTTTGATATAAAGGCCATATGTGAATGTGTGTGTGTACACACACACACACACATACATATATATTTTCCAATGTAATGAGTTTTTAAACTAATCATGCTTTATTTCATATAAAGAATGCCTTAAATTCTACTGCTTAGATTTTTTTTCAATCAAACACCTAATATTATTCATTTCTCATTGAGTTAAATAGATTCACTAGTTCTATAATAATTTAGCTGGTGCATGACAATTTACCTTGCTCTTTTCACACTTGGCATCATGGCATCATTTTTCCCAAGTAAAGAGCTGTATAACTTTAAGTTTACATATATATATATATATATATGTATATATGTATATAAATTATGTTTCCTCATTTGCATTATCTTGAGATTTTACAATACAGTTAATTCCTGTAAGTACATATGTATGTATATGTGCATGTGTGTATGGAGAGGTTAAATTATGCTAATTTATCACTATCACTAAATTAAGCCATCGTTAGATAGAGGACTCTAGGTACTAGTTGGCTTTATGGGTGTTGATGAGTAACAGCCCTCAAATATTTTATTAAGAAAATGAGCAGAATGCTTTCAGGATGACTTATTCAGTTAATTGTTTCTCTCTTCTTCCTCTCTGATCTCACAAATAAAAATAAGAACAGTACATAATCATTTCCACATAATATACTATCTAAACATTTTGAATTATGCTCAACTAAGAATCTTGAAACTTTCAACATTTCAGTGAACCAGAACATGTAACCCCCTCCCAAACTTTTTAATGCTGTTTAAATAGTGTTTCAAATGCCTTAGTATCATGTAAAATGCACAGGCATCACATGACATTGACTACGGAGAATATTGTTTTAAAACATAATCAATACACTGTGACAGTGGTTCATGTCATGAATATACTTGGCACATGTCCCAAGAAACATATAGGCATGGAAGCAGTCTAAGTAGTCCCTACCATCTCATATATTGTCTTCCAAATGATTAAAGAAAGGCTAGGCATCCTTTTATCATTAACCAGCAAAGGAGTATAGTTTATTATCTTGTCCACTGGATGATCGTTACTCCAGACACCAAAGTAATGACCCTGTTAACCTACTTACTTGCATAAAAGAACTCCTCAGAGAGAACACCCCAGCCCTGCCAATCACTTTACTTCAAAGAATTGGGTGGGTGCAACTAGGTGGTACAGTGAATAGAGCACCAGCCCTAGAGTCAGGAGGACCTGAGTTAAAATCTGGCCTCAGACACTTGACACCCTTACTAGCTGTGTGACCTTAGGCAAGTCACTTAATCCCAATTGCCTTGCCTTCCCCTCTCAAAAAAAAAGTGGGTAAAAAGAAGTCCTTTTGAATGGTATTCTGAGTGGATGTCGAGGACATAAAAGAGACAAAATTTCAGGATTGCTGAAATATAGAAATGTCCATGACTATAGAAATTTCTTGTCCTCTTTTGACCTATTATATTGATGATTCACAAATAATCAACTTTTTTATGGCTTAATGGATTATTAAGTGCAGCAAGGTGACAAGGTGGATAGAGTGCTGGACCTGAAGTCAGAAAGACCTGAGTTCAATCCAGCCTCAGATACTAGTTATGTGACCCTGGGTAAGTCACTTAACCCTGTTTGCCTCAGTTTCCTCATCTGTGAAATAAGTTGGAAAAGTAAATGGTAAACCACTCCATTATCTTTGCTAAAAGTCCCAAATGGGGACATGAAGAATTGAACATGACAGAGTGACTAAACAACAATTTGTTAAAGAAAGTAAAACTACAAAGAAACCATCAAATATTTCATGCATGAAGGACTTCACTAAACATCTTTCTGCTTTTTCTCTCACTTATTTAGGGAGCCTAGGGAACATTTTACACCAGCTACTTCCACAGTTCTTTGGCAGAGCCTTCTTGGGGTCAGGAACTACAAGCATTAGAAAGTGGCAGGGGAGGGGGGTAGCATGGGGGGAGTATGCTGGGCTTTGGAAATGTTTTTCTTACCAGGAAGCTTCCAACTCTAAATCTATAATCCTATACTTCTATGATTACTTATGCCCCTCCTAATAATTCAATTCTGTGGTTCTTTAAAACTAACACAGTAACTCCACAAAGTTAGATTTGTTACATTATTTTCATTTTCAATCTCATTCAAACTAATTTTAGAATTTTTTTTAAAGTATCATTTCATTTTCCTTTTAGAAATCTTCAGCAAAATAGAGGTTTGCTTAAGAGAATACACTCCCAAATGAGGTCAGAGATACAAATGTTGTAGAAGCACAGTGAAGAATCTTCCCCAAAATATATAAAAACAATTGAAAAACATTTAAAATCAGCCTAGATGAAGTTGGAAGATTTCTGTCACATTATCTGGCCACTTGAAACTAAATACTTATCGTAGCCCTAATTTTGTGGTCTTTGGGGAAAGTAGAATATATTACAGTTAAAATCCAGTTGAGAAAAAGATGATAATTTTCATTTCATCGTTTAGGAAATTTGAGATATTCCTCTTTTATGCCATTTCTGTTGCTCTCCTTTTATTCGTTTATTTTTTTTTTCAGTGGCAAACCTAGGTAGAACAGTGAATAGAGTGCTAGGTCTAGAGTCAGGATGACTGATCTTCAAATCTGTTTTAAATCCAGCCTCAGACACTTAGTAGTTATGTGACTCTGGGCAAGTCACTTAACCCTGTTTGCCTTAGTTTCCTCATCTGTAAAATGAGATGAAGGAAAGGGCAAACCACACCAGTATCTTTGCCAAGAAAATTCTAAATGGGGACATGACTGAAAAAGACTAAACAATAACAATGGATAGAGTGCCCCACTTGGAGTCATGAAGGCCTGATTTAAAATCCAGCCTCAGACAATTACTAGCTGTGGGAGCCTGGCTAAGTCACTTAACCTCTGTTTGCTTCAGTTTCCTCATCTGTAAAATGGGGATAATAAGCACATCTACTTCTCAGGTCTGTTGTGAGGATCAAATGAAATAATATAAAGAATTTAGCAAAGCACATAGTAATAGTGCTATAAAAGTTTTTAGCAACTAGGTGACTCAAGGGGTAGAGCACTGGGACTGGAGTCAGAAAGACATCTTTTCAAGTTCAAATCTTGGCTAAGACATTTACTAGCTGTGTGACCCTGGTCAAGTCACTTAATCCTGTTTGCCTCAGTTTCCTCATACATAAAATGAACTAGAGAAGAAAATGGCAAACCACTCTAATATCTTTGCTAAGAAAACCCTAAATGGGGTCACGAAGAGTTCAACACTACTGAAACAAATTAACAGCTACAAAATATAAATGTTAGCTATTATTATTATTAAAACACGAAATTATAAAACTAGCTACAGAGAAAGCATTTGACAAAATATCAAACTATTTCTATTAAAAACACTAAAAAGCTTAGGAACAAATGGGCAATTCCTTAGTATCTAAAATTTAGAGACAGGGTGGCTAGGTGGTGCAGTGAATAGAGCACCGGACCTGGAATCAGGAGAACCTGAATTCAAATCCAGCCTCAGACACAACATAAAAACTAGCCATGTAACCCCAACTGCCCCACCTTTGCCTTCCAAAAAGCAAAAATAAGTAAATACATAAAGAATAAAATTTAGAGACAGAATTCTATGTAAAGGAGATAATTATAGGCCTAGTATCCATTCTCCCACATCTTAACTAAAGATGCTGTTGTAGTGAAGATACTTAAATGAAAAAAAATTGAGGTCATTCCCTCCTCCCCTCATATTACTCAGACTCTTCCCACAACATTTCCCTTACCCCTGTCTCTTATGAATAGCTGACAATTTTCCTTATGAAGTAAACCCCACTACATGCATCCTTGATCCCATCCTTTCTTCTCCAGATGATTTCCTCCACTTTCCATCCTCATCTTCTCTCTAATTTTTAGTCTTTCATTATGCACTTACAGGATTTTTCCATGATGACTTTAAACACATTAATATCTCCTCAATCCTTAAAAAGTATTTCTTGATTTTACCATCCCAGCCAGCTATTGTCATATTCTCCTCTACTCAACTGAAGCCATCCAGGATCTGCCTCAACTTCTTTTCTTTCTCTCTTTTAAACCTTTTATAAATCTAGCTTTTGGCTTCATTATTCAAGTGAAAGTGCTTTGTCCAAAGTCATCATTGATCCCTTATCTGGGAAATCGAATGGCCTTTACTCAATCCTCATCTTTTTTGACCTCTTTGCAAGCTTTGATGCTATAGATCACCCTTTTTTCCTAAGTAATCTCTACTCCCTAGGTTTTTGGTACACTGCTCTCTCCTGGTCTCCTCCTAATGTTAATGATAAGGTATGGGCTCTGGGAACCCCCTCAAGCTCTCCTTGAGTCTTTGAGGTACAGGCTCTGGGAACCTCCCTTGGACTCTTGATTAAATTGTCTCATCTGATGAGGCATTTGCATGAGGCAATCAGCCTTACATTGTGGCTGAGCCCAAGTCTCTGTTACTGGACTTCCCAGCCTTGAGCCTATCAAAGTGTTGATCCATCCTTGAACTGGCCTAGCCCACCATTTTCTGTGGCCTCTAGCAATTTCCACCCTTAATCACTCCTGATTAACTCCTCCTGAAGACCCTCCCCAAATTCCTCCTCTAGACCACTCCTAGATTCCTCCCACAACCTTCTGTATATAAGACCCCATCTTGTTCCCATGTTTGTGAGAGCGCCATAGAACAGTGAGAGTGCCATAGAATGACCTAGCACGGGCTTACTCTGTGTCTAATACAAGTGAACTTTTAATAAACTTTACTTTTCTTTGGCTGAGAGAAGACTTTAGTCGAATTCATTCAGCAGGACCCGGTGTGTTGGTATTTTGGGGTCTCCAGAGCAACCCTAACCCTCTTTATGGGTAACCTCTTCATTCTGATCACTCCTTTTCAATCTCCTTGCCTAGATCTTCATCTAGATCATACTCTCTAACAATGGATGTCCCCTAGAAGCATGTGTCTTTGGTTTGTTTCTCTTATTCTTTTATACTGTTTCACTTGGTGATCTCATTAGTTCCCACAGATGCAATTATCTTCACCATGTAGTTGATTCTCAGATGTATTGATCCAGCTCTAACCTTTCTCTTGGAATGTCTAATATGACTATCTACCTTTGGGTTATCTTGCATTGGATATCCTAAATACAATTCATATTTTTCCCCAAACCTTTCTCTCTTTGAACTTTCCTATGACTATTGAGGATGCCACCACCCTCCCAATCACTCAGGCTCATAATCTTGGTGTCATCCTTAAACCCTCACTCACAATCCACCCCACATATTCATTTTGTTATCAAATCTTGTTTCTTTTTTTTTGTTTTACCTTCACAATATGTTTTATCTTCACAATTTTATATACACACTTCTTTTCACTCACATTGTTACCACACCAGTTTAGGCCCTGATTGTTTCATGCCTGGACCATCATAGAACAAATGGGGCCTAGAAATTTAACAGTTCTGGGTCCATGAGTATTAGCATCCTCCATAAAAAGATCACTGATCTCCATGAGGTTGATATACATAGTGAAACCCTTCCCTTACCACTGTGAATCAGTAATAAACTAAACCATAACACTCAAGAAGCACAGTAATAAAGTAAAGCACAACATTCACAAAAATATAACATAACAACTTATTACTAAGGTGGCCACATAGTCTTAAACAAAACATATCATTCAGTAAGTCACTGTCTCCTTAGCCAATACAGAGTGTCCAAGTAAAGTCTTCTTTCATCTTGACTGGAGGCTGGTTTCCAATCATCCTTAAGCCAATCAGCCTTAAGGGGTAGCAGAAAGTATAAACATCATCCACTCCTAGGTCACAGTAAGTCACAATCTCATCAGTCAATACAGAATTCCCAAGTAAAGCCTTCTTTCATCTTAACTCAAGGAGGTTGACTTCCAAACTCTAGGGTTCCTCTTCCATGGGCTGGCCATTCCCAGTTCTTGCCTGGATTCACATGTAAGCAGCTCTCTGCTCCTGTTTCATAACTCAGCTTATGGTCCATTGAAGTTTATGTTTCTAGGAAGGCAAAGCTTAACAGAACTACAACAATATTTATACACATTGCCAGCACTATCATCTCACTTCACTTTCTGTCTGACAAAGTAACATAAATCAACAGACAAGGCTTCTGTCTGAGAAATCAAACACAAATCAACAGTAAAGTCCTTTTCAGGACTTCTGTAACAACAGTAAAGTCCCAGGGCTTCTGTGATAGCAGTACAGTCCTCTTTCAACAGACAGAATGCTTCATTCTGAGAAAGGAACATCAACACAGACAGAACAGACAGCCAGTGTGCTGAAATTATGAGCATTCTCCCTCTCAGGTCTGCTTGGTCCCAGTTTGTGCTCGAGCTTTTCTCTGCTCTGCTCCTTCCTGTTCTGCTCTTTCAGGAAGCTCTTCCCACCACGGGTTCCACCTTATGACATTAGGCCTGCTAAGGGCAGGGAAGGTGTCCAAACTCCCGTAGGCCTATTAAGGGCAACACAATGTATTGTTTCCACCAAAGACTTGACACAAGCACAGGAGAGGCTCAAAGTCACTTGAATAGCTGAAACATGCAGCAAAGCACTACTTTGCTTGCCATTACAGAGGGTGAAGACTCTGTTGTTTGAAAATTAAAGGAGTCACCTTTTAGAAGCAGGATCAATGGCAAAATTTCATTGCTATAGCCAACAGTGTATTCAAGTAGGTCACGTCACTGCCCAGAAATGAACAGATATTCCCCCAGGTGTATGAGATAATGCTAAAGACAGAATCCTTTCTTATGTCCATTCCTTTGCCTTTTTTTAATCAAGGACCTAATTTATAACTAGCATTGTGTATGACAGGGATAGATCATATACTATTACCTGGGAATTATATTTGGTCAATGTTAGGCAATGGGATTCATTGTATGTAGCTTTTTGCTACTCAACCATTTGGTATATGTGTGTAAGTGCTTGCAGATGTTTTGTGTAATACAAGCTATGAATGATTTACACAATGTAAATAAACACATAATCAGCCTATATTTCAAGGCTCAGTGGTGTTCTAATCTTTTAGCAATAGATTTCAATCTGGATCTTCTTGCCTCTAAGTCTGGCTCTGTATCCAATTTATTATGCTTCCAGTGTGGAAGGGTGGAAAAGGCACTGGATTTTAAGTTTGTAAAACTCTAATTAGGGCTGCATGGGCAAATGTTTAACAAGCAGCCCTTTGGAGGGTAGGGAGGGAGAGAAATGTGCACACAATATACTTTTAAGTTTAATTTTCTTCACTTTCTTCAGTCTAGAAAAATCAACCAAACACTAAAAAAAGCCCTGATTTATAGCATTTGCTAATTTCCAAAGTGTAAATGCTCACACTGAAAATTTAATAGTCAGCCCTTGTGAGGTGATACAAGCTAGCTCCAGCACAGCCCTGGTTGGAATCCTAACTCTACTATTTATTACCTGTGTGACACTGAGTAAAGCCATTGAGAAGGAAAATAGGGAATTATTATGTGTATGAACAGAGAACCAATCAACTTAGATTTTATAAAGAGATTACAGAAGATGAAAGCAAGGTCAGTTAAAAGAGGAAAAATAAATTACAATATAGCAAGATCCTATCAAAATAGTCTCAGGAACTCTAAATCTCAGAATAAATTGAAGCTGGTACCAAAAAAAAGGGTCTTTTTTATCTATATGAAAGAAAAAACAAGGATCAAAGAAGAGATGAAATTACTATATGGGGAGATTTTTCTCAGTCACTATTATTGTTCTTTTAATACCATAAAAAGAGTGGCACTACAGGACCAGAGAACAAATATTGTTCTAATTTTTATAAAAGTGAAGAAGATAAGGGGCAGCTAGGTGGTGCAGTGAATAGAGCACCGGCCCTGGAGTCAGGAGAACCTGAGTTTAAAGCCGGCCTCAGACACTTAACACAAAAAAACTAGCCATGTGACTTTGGGCAAGTCAATCCCAATTGCCCTCCAAAAAGCAAAAAATTAAATAAATAAATAAACAAATAAATAAAAATAAAGTGAAGAGGATAATAACAACAATGCTTGATTTTGATTTCTGACAAAATTATACACTGCATACAAAAGGATGCTTTAGTAAATATCTAAAAAAGGAAGTGGTGACCACCACAAAGTCACAGTTACAAAAGCTATTGTCTTTTAATGAGATTTTTCCTAACAAATGATAATTTCCATTGGTCACCAGTGAAATTAACTTCTTTCCAAACATTTAGATGGTTTTGTCTTAATTTTCACTTCAATATATATTAATAAATAAAATATAACATTAAAATCAGTAATTCAATTTGAATTCCTTATTCTTTTTTATTTTTTCCATATGTACCAGGTCCTCTATATTCATCTTTTCCACTAATACTTCTATTTCCTTCCTATTCCCCTCTGTTTCTCCCTAATATACAAGATAGCAGAATTTACATTTATTCACACTAGAATATACACAAAATATGGTTTCTATAATTTATTTTCTGACATTGGCTTCTAATTATGTTAAAAATCAGAACTGAAATATGATGAATAAATATTAATTTTTTAACTTGCTATTTTACATAGTCTTCTAAGACCATGTAATCACATACATATATACACATATGTGTGTAAAGAATATATATGTGTGTAAATACACATATGTCACCTATAACAAACTATTTTGAATATTCAGCTCTTCTGCTCTTATGAAATTCAAATATAATGATATTTCCTAAGGGTTATCACTAAGAATTTCCCCTATAATTTATAAGTATCTTAAAAGAGAATTTTGTCTTCAGAGAGCCGATAAAGATTTGTGCAGTGTCTTTTACATTTCAGATAACAAACACAACAAAGGGTATTCTACTATAGGGGACAAGCACTAAGGAGATAATACATTTTCAACAATTGGATTTGAACTTTATCTTCTTTTCCTGACCTGTCTACTTTCTATTGGCAGCAATAAGAATGACAGCCCAACCCTGCCACACCCTCAAGGGCAGAATAATCAAAGATGAGGATCATTAGAGACATTTATCAAGTCTCTATTCTATGAAGAGCATTTTGTTTATGTTTTTTCCTTAGTATCATTAGCTATAAAATAATATAAACATTGCTCCACTTTGTACTTCTAGATTTTCATTACATGTCATAGGACCACAGAAGTAGAGACTTGGAAGACATTTTAGAGATTATTTAGTATGACCCCTAAACTAAGCACAGGCAAAACATAACCTGGTTTTGTTGGGGGGGGAGGGGGCAGAGTTGCTTTGGTTTTAGAGGAGAGATTTCTAATAACCACTAAGAGCTAGAAGCATGGAATGAATGAATTGGAGTGGAGGAAAAACATCTGTGCTAAACATTGAGCATACAATTGCAGACTCTATGGTTTTCTACTTTCAATGAGGGGGCCCCCTTGCTTTATCTTTGCCAGTCCTCCAGGAATCCTCAGCTACCCAAGAACCATCGAAAGAAGCTCTTTTCTGAATTGTAAATTAAGTAAGGAAAACTAACTTTCCTTTTAAAAATGACAATATTGAATCTATCCACGTTGCTTTTCCATATGACATTTTGTTACAGCTATTATTTTATGTTGGTCTCCCTTTGCTTGATAGGAATGCTTTAACTCTTCTCTGGTTGGTTTGAAATCATACTAAAATGGAATGCAACCCCCAAATTCCTTTGTTTTAGCTAAGACCATCTAAGGAATATCATAGGAATGCTACATGAAGAAAGAGAAATACATCAGACAATAATCTTGAAAATATAAATATTATCTATCTCAGACTCTCCCATCTCTACAAGCTCTTGTTGATTATGTCAGTTCCAGTGGATTCATATATAATTTTCATGCAGTTGACTACTAGGTTTATATAATCAACACCATCCTCTATGCCAATCTCTAATCCCACATCACCAATTAGCCTCATAACTGTATTGGTGGCCTCCAAGCTCTCTCTCTAATTCATTTTCCACACACCTGCTAAATTGATACCCACAAAGCATAAATAGACCTAACTCTGGTATTTCCTTATTTAAGAATTCCCAGTGTATTCATCTTGCTTCCAGAATAAAAATAAAAATTCCTCTATTTGACTTTTTAGCTTTATTTTATTTTTAATTTATGGAATAAAATGAGCATTTCTGTAAAATAGTGTAATAAATAGGTGACTATACATGAAACTGAATATCTATTATATACAACTTGCTATTCCTTTTAAATGTATAATAAAGTTATCATATAAATTTAATTTTAAAAATTTTATGAACAAATTCAAAAAGATAACCATTAAACAAATTTTTACTGAAACAACATAACAAATTATAATACATAAAGAACCTTTGGAGAAAAGATTCAAGTTTAATTGAAGACTAAATAATTTAATCCTTAAGAATTAGTGGGTCAACAAACAAATCAAAGAAACAATAGTTAATATTATCAAAGAAAATTATATCATTGGGAAAATATACCAAAACTTTTGGGATTTAGTCAAAGCAATCTGCTGGAAGGGGAGGGGAATAGAATTCTAAACATTTTCATTAAACAAAAAGAAAAAAATAGCAAACCAAAAGACCAATAACACAGTGACCACTATAAGGGAAAAGAACACTAAAAATCATCAGAATTCAGATTAATATAATGAACTATCTTAATTCTAGATAATTGAATTACAGAAATTACTGAAATACAGAATTAGGAAGTTGTAAGAGTCTTTAACAGTCATCTAGTTCAAATAGTATATGAAAAAAATTTCCACCATAACATACCTGACCAGTATTGACAGAAAACAATTAATCAAATTAGCCTATCCATTTTAATTTCTACATTTGAGGCAAATGCCTCTTCAAATGAATAGATTTGCACTATAGTAAATCAATACTCACACTCAAAAAGGGAAAATAAGAAAATCCCAATGCAAAAACTTTGTTCCCCAATGAAATTTATTGAAGATTATACTTAATGGCCAACTGAGGCCTCAAGAGGGCTAGCGTTGGAATATGGTACATGATCATGAGTCTCTGTCTCAAGGTGGACCTCCATCAACTTTCTGGGTGACTTAGATGTCAGATTAGTTTGTAAGGTGGAGCAGATAAAAAGTTGACTCCCCATCTTTCTTCTACAGGGAAGCTCATATTTCTGATATTTATTAAGAAGTTTTCTTAGATTCCTTAGGTCATACAGTAGAGGCTATTGGGGAAGTAATTCAGTATGTCCTATGTCTACTCCTATGTTTTGTGATTTTTGTGCACTGTGTTTGGTTGATTTGCATAGGAAGAACCTGACATATCCCCAGTGCTGACTTTGGGTGTTCTTTCTCTGAAATTAGGGATTTGGTCTTATGGTCCACACCAGACTCTAAGAAACATTTCTAAAAACCTATCCTTGCCTAGGAGGCTATTAGTTCTAATAATAGGCCTTATAGCAAAGTAAAGAACAAAGTTTATATTTGATCTAACTCTTCTGAGCCTTTCTCTAGATTCTAAAGCATAAAGTGAATGTATTAAACATTCATTCAGGGCTTTTTTGTTCAGTATTTTGTACATTCAAATGTTTTGCATATATGAGATGTACCAGGAGCAAATATATCTTTCTGTAAACTATAAGAAGGCTAATATCAGTCATATCTGACATTATGGAGTAAATACCAGCACTTACAATTCTGTCATACTCAGCCAACCTTCTTTTAGAAAAGAATTTGGAGAAAAGCAGAAATAAATGTGCTTTTGTTCACAGAATTTCACTTAGGTAAAGAAGATTATCTGGCCTGTGGAATAACAGTATAAATTTACAAATATTGTCTAGAAAACCTATGGATCCCCTTAATTTATTCCCCCAGGAATTTTAAAATTGACTTTGTTCACAAAAGAACAAATTCTTTTCTCAAAAGTTGTGGCATATATTCTCTACCTAGTTAAACTAGTTGGAAGTGAGGATCAAGTATTACATTTGATATATGAATGTATAAATTTAATTTGGGGGTTTCCTATGACACTCACAAACACCTGTGATGTAAAATAGCTCCTAAGGGTTATTTTGAGTACTTATCAGTTATCATTGTTTACTCTTTGATTTGTTTTAATATCTGTGATAGTTATAAGCATTTCACCTTTAAAAGGTTATTATGCGGCACTATTTATTTAACTAGCACACTTTTACCTTAAAATATTTTGATTTCTAAAAATGCATATCTTAGCTAGTCATTTTGAAGACAACACATAATTTGATATATTTTTTGTTTCCATGACCTAGGATCATAAGATCATAGATCAAGATCTGGAAGGTATGCCAAAGGCTGTCTAGTTGAACTCCCTTTTTATTTGACAGTTGAAGAAGCTAAGGCGCATAGATGTTAAATGGCTCAGTCAAGGTCACAGAGGTAATCAGCATCAGACAGGATATTGAAAGCTAAGTCTTCTGAGTCCAGAGCCAGGGCTCTTTATACTGTACCACCTAAACAGAATGAAGTTTGTTCTCTAATAAGACTTATTAAGGCCATCATAAATGGTGCAATGTAGTATAATTTTAACTGGAAGATGGCGAGAGGTGTTCTGCCAAGTTTAGAAGCAATTGAAACCTCAAAAGTTTGGGGTTTCAAAACAAACTAGCCTTTGGGGATTGGAATTGGTTTTCTCTTGGCAAAAACTTCCTGTTTCTAAGGAATAAAAAGGAGGAAAACGACTCTCTTGGATATCAGGTACTTTTTTAAATCAATAAATTAATAAGAAAAGTGAGTGGAAACATTTGAATTAATTTTCCTTACCAACATTCAATGAAAATAATATATAATTGGAAATACATTAAAGAAACATAATTGAGCCTTTCAATGCGTTTTAAAATAGCACCCTCAAATATTTCTATTATAATTATCTGGGTAGTCAATCATTCTCTCTTCTCCTTTCACTAAATAGTTTCACTGCAAATTCATAATGACTATTTCAGAGAAATTAGTTGACATGAGATTGTCATAACTACTCAAAAAATGATAAAATCATTGTAGATAATGGTTTTCATGCAAATAGGGATAGAGGAAACTACTATCACTCACTCAGTCAAAAAAAATATATTCACTAAATTCCTCCATATGAAAAGCACTATGCTAGGCTCTGAGAATACAAAGACAAAAATAAAACAGTTCCTGCCCTCAATGTGCTTACATTATATAGGAAATAACATGCATTCATGTAAGTATATGTGAAATATATACAAAGTAAATAGTTGGGGGATATCAAAAAAGGTACCATGTAAGAAGTGTCATTTGAGCTGCCATCTGAAGGAAACTAGAGACTTTAAATATTCTTTGAAGAGAGCTATAATAAAATTAATATTTTTCCAATTCTTTTCTGTTTTGACTCGAAAGGAAGAGAGTGAAGTACTGTATTCTGTGAGTATTCAATGGAATTTTCCATGCTTACTACCTAGTTTAAGTAAGTACTTCACGATTAGTAGTTATAAATTAATGGACACAGTAAATGAAGAATGATTTATAAAATGCATACTTTGTTTTGTTTTTGTAACATGATGCATCCTAAAAACAAAACTACTCCAGAAAGACAGTAAATAATTGGTGGCATCTTTCATTACCAAAGTCAGATAAATGCCCTCAAACAGATGTCAGAATGGCTGCTTTTGTAAATAGTAAAAGATACTGATTATTTTATACAGGTTGTGCTAAATACATCTTTTTCATGCTCTTGAGCTATAATTATGGCTAAAAGTTATGGACTTATAAAATTATAATTTCTTAGGAAACATTGAAATATATGCTTCTTAGATAGCTGGATACATAAAGTTAGAATGCCAGTTACCTAGTACTTAATAAAACCTTAACTGTTATACTCAATATATTTTTTATTGGCAAACGTAGGACGGATGTTTGAAGGAGGATGTTTGGTGTACCAGTATTCCTTAATAAAAAACTTACTTTGTAGCTTGGATAATACCAACCATGGTACAGAGTAATATGTGTAAATTCAGAAAGATGCTCATTATATCATGTTGTGGAAAATTCTGATGTATGAATCTAAACCCAGCGAAATTGCTTCTTTGTAACTCAAAGCTTCTAGAAGAAAAGTCAAGAGTTCATGCTATTAAATTTTAACATTTTAAATCTCCAAGGATTACTATAGCTATACTAAGGTGCACTAATCTTCTACAAAAAAATACCATTGATTTAAACTCATCTAGTTTTGCACAAGAAATAAACACTACTTGACCTTGTTGAGTATACTTGCCACCATGAACAATTGTAAAGGTATTTTAAAAATCTTTTGTTTTGTTTGAATAGACAAGGAGACATGGAAATATTAAATAAATTTCCAAATTCCTAAAGGAATTTTTAGTTCGTTTTTATTCTTCACTTTTGCCATTTGCTTACTGCATTTTCTTTATTATCAGTTTACCAACTCAGTTCAGTGGTATTTACCTTCTCTGCCCCCTCCTACAATGAAAAGGGTATCAATTCTCTTTCCTAAATAATCGAACATTTGTCAAATCCTGTCCCTCCCACCTCTCTTCTCCCCATAAAAGGAATATTTGAACTTCTATGACATACCTTCTGATTGGAATCCTGTCTTTAAGTGAAATTGATTAGCTTCAAAAGTACCTAAAGGAGAAAAAATTAAATTCACTGACAAGACTCCCTCTCAAAGGCAATTAATAAAGCTATAATTTATACTGTACAAAGACTCTTTCATAGAACCAATGCCTCAAGGAAAATCAACTCTATGCTTACATTCCGAAAAAATAACAGTCTTGTTTGTATCTCAGTGCAGGCAAATGTATAACTGAAAGGAAGAGGACTAATGAACATTGGGGAAAATAAGTCAAGATCACAAAATTGTTTGCTTGTTTTTTAAAGCTAAATACACTGAAGTTATATCTTTGTAGCTTCACCTAAATAGTTGACTCAATAAGGTAAGACTAAGAATGTTTGAAGACATAGCACAAAGTCAATGCAGAAATGAAAATTGCAGAATACTAGTGACACTATAAAATGATGAAACTTTAGGAATAAGATGAATACCAAACTCCTAGAAAGATATTTTTTTAAAAGGTAATTGATCAGTTGTTTTTGTTAACTTTAATTACTCTGTACTAATCTCCCCATGTAATTAGAGTTAAGGTTGGTAGAGTTTCATTATACCTCTTATAAACCTTACAGTGGTATAGTATTTTATACTTTTCAAAGTACTTTTGTCTTACAGCTCCTGGGGATACCCTACAATCTGTGCATCACGTCCCCCAAATAAATCTACTCCATGTGGATTTTAATCTGCTTAGAATCTTAGTTCACCCTACATGTGTCAATCAATAAATCAACCAACATTTAGTAACTGCTACATGCCAGGAATTGTTCTAGGTGTGAGTGACAAAGACAAAAATGAAATAATCCCTGTATTTTATCTTCTTCTTCTAGTCAGCCAGAAGTCACAATTAGTTAAAGCAAACACATTTAATAAGCACTACAGCAAGAATTTCTCATTCAGATGGATTGATGGGAGAGTTCTATCAAATATTTTTAAAACAATACCTATGGTACACAAATATTATCAAAATTTGAGAAATCACTCTATCAACCTCTTTATAAAACAAATATGCCCCTAATACCAAAACCAGGAAAGGATAAGGTAAAGAAAAATAACTATAGATCTATATATTTAGTGAATATTGTTTAGAATTTTCAAATAAAATCCAGGCAAAAAGACTTCAGGAATTTTTCTGAAAAATAGTTTGCTGTAATAAATTGCATTTATACCAGGGACACAAAGATGGTTAAACATTTTAAAAACAATTAGCACTCATATTAAAAACAAAAACATTACAAACACCATGATTGTATCAGCATAGTCTTAAAAAAATTGAAAAAATGCAATGCTCATGTATATAAAAAAACAAAACCTTCAAAATATAATCTTAGATTGTTTTAATATTATAAAAGATGACTTTCCATGTGAGCCAAAATTTAACCTCATATGCAATAGATTATACACTAAAAGCTTTCCCAAAAACTCCAGAATAAAGCAAAGATAAGTCCTTTCCTCAATGGTTCTTGACCTTGTTCCAGAAATATAGGAAACAGGAATAAAATAAACTAAAAGCATAACTATAAGTAAAGAGAAAACAAAATGATCCTTATTTGTTAATGATGATGCTTTACTTACATTAAAAAGAATCATCAAAGGAAGTATTTGGGACAATTAATAATTTCAGCAAAGTATCAGGTTATACAACAAACCTACCAAAATAGAAAGGGAAATTCCACTCAAAGTAACTGTAAAACAAATCAAAAATCTTAGAGTTAACTACCAAAGCACATTAAATACCAACAGAAATATAATTAAAATATTCTTTAAAAAAATAAAGAAAAACCCCATTGGGGTCCCATAGCATAGAATCTCTTCTGGGCACTTGGTATGTTGCTTGATTCTGTGCTATTGGACCTGTGGTTGCTTCTAGCCGTGGCCCTCGTTGTGTTGGAGTTATAGATCTTGTTCTTGTTTTAATAATTTCTCACTATGACTAGATTACTTATCTGCCTATTGCTATAACTCATTTAGAAGACAAAAACCCAAGATATTCATCCAACAGACTATGAAAAACATACCTAGTGGTTTCTCCCATTAGGGCAAGATGACTTCATGTGTTTCTCTAATCTTGACTGGAATGGGCTTTTACTCTTAAGAAGGATATTTCTTTGCCACTGGTATCACATTATTTTAAATACAGGATTACCCCCCAACTAACTAGTGTCTTAAGTTTATTTTTAAATTTTTACTGTCTGGACATTTAGAGCAGCATATCTTCCAGAAGTTTCATGCTGACTTTTAGCTACAAATTCCTTGTTGCTTCTTGCTAAATTTCCACCTACTAAAATAGAACTACTTAGCATAATTTTAGAGGCTGTCCTTCTAATAAATTTTCAAGAGTTTTCTGTATTTGGATAGCTCTAGTTAAGACTTTTTGAGTATTCCATGTAACACATACTCTGGAACTATTCTCTAAACCACCACAGATACAGGCAAATGGGGTTTCCAGAGGGTGGCAGTAGGGGCATCCCTGTAGGGTGATAATCCTGTATTTCATAATCATTCACTAACTAGTGTGCTTCATCTTATGATTATCAGTTAATATCAATTATTCATCTAGACTTAATTAGTTTTTAGAAACAAGACCTTACTACCATGGTATAATTGGTATATGTCCCCAAACATATTTTCCCACAATTACATATAGAATCCAGAGGAAAGAAGGCTCGTGCTCAGGAGAGCACATACTTCCTTGAAGTACTTTTGCTTGTGGAGTAATCAAGATGTTCTCCCCAGGTATGTTACAGTTATATTTCTTTTGCAAGACTCCTTGTAGAGCCTTGAATCTGCTTTTCTCCATCATGTCTAGTCTATCCTCATCTCCTGATATAGACACTATTACCAGTTACCACTGTCCTGGAGAAACTATCAATGCAAACAGTCCAGATCCTCTGGTCCTATAAAGTTCATAAAGTCCATTTCTGGCCAAGGGGTTGGAGAAGGCTATGATGCTCTCCTTTCTAATAGGCAATTTCTTATCAACATATTATTGGCTGGAGGTTTCAACCATTAGGCTCTTAGATGCTTGAATCTGAATTCTGAACTAGTGTATTATTTTATAGATAACCCACATGGCTTGACTGAGTTTCCTACACTAATCCAAGTACAACTCTTGTACAATATCAATCCAGTACATCTAATGGTTTTCAACATCTAAATTGTTCAAGACTTTTTGTACCAAGTCTAAAGTCTATGATAGACTGATTCAAATAGACAAGGGTTTTCATCTATTAAAGACACAAGTACATAGCATCTTGACATTTTAAGTGCAATGGGGTAATTTTACTGGTTTACTCAATTGAATACCACCCTTATACATACAAATGAATGAGATGGACAAAGAAACAAAATTGAGTCCATGGGCAAGATCGTTTTAATTTGTCTGGCTAGCTAAACACTTACCTCTAACATGGACATGCAGGGACAGCAACACAGTAAAACTGACAAGATGATAAGGTATTCAAGTGATAATTTTCTATATTTAAGGTTTTAAAAATTAGTTGTAAATTTAATATATATTGAAAACAGTATGGGCAATTAGTAAGACAGAAAAAAATGAATATGTATATAGATGAATATATACATATGTGTGTGCACACACCTAGGAGACATAGGATGTCTATATCTGTATCTATCTGTTCTACCTAAAAAGTATATAAAAACCACAGAATTTGAGAGCTGGAAGGCACTTTAGTGGCCATCTAGTCTGACTTATAAATGAGAGGAATCCTATTATAACACACCCAACAAAATGGTTGTTTGGTCTCTGCCAAATAACTCCAAGCAGAGAGCAGCGCCATCTTTCAAAGCAACCTCTTCTGCTTTGGGATGGTTCCAATTATTTCCTCACATTTACTCTAAATGTTCCCCTTTGCAACTCCCATCCATTCTTCCATATTTTGCCTTCAAGGACCATAAAGACCAAATCGAATTTCTCCTCTACATAACAGCTTTTCAAATACTAAAAGTCTGCTGTCATGTGCCCTTTGCACTTCCTTTTCTCCAGCTTAAATGTGCCCAGGTCCTGCTACTGATCCTCATATGGCATAGACTTGAGGCCTATTCCCCTGGACAGAATTTAGCCTAGCAATAGAAATTATAGGGAATTTTTTATTTGCATAAATGCACTTCAATGTAAACTGTCATTTTTTTTCTTCCTTGCTTTCTCAACTATTTAAACTATCTCATTTCATGTGTGCACTTTGCATCTTTGACTCCTCTTCCTGTTCCGATATGTTTAGTACTAGTTCACAGAAAAATATAGTGTTGAAGAGAAAAATTACTTCTGAGTAAAGAAAAAGTGATATATTAGATGTTGAGTTATGCCAACTGGTAAAAGATGTAGAGTACTTTGTCTCTCATTGATGAATAATTTTTCTGCCAAAAGGAGCAGGGAAAGAAGTACAATTTTTTTTGTTCTGTTTATTTATTTATTTTTAGTTTTCAACATTCATTTCCACAAGATTTTGAGTTACACATTTTCTCCTGATCTTTCCCTTACCCCCACCCCAAGAGAGCGAGCTTTCTGAATACCCCTCCCCCTATCTGTTCTCCCTTATATCCTCCCCCATCCCCCTCCCCAACTTTCTAGTAGGGCAAGATGGATTTCTATACCCCAGTGCTTGTATAAAAGAATTACGATTTAACAAAAAATTCTCAAAATATGTTTATGAAGAAATAAATTTTAAATGATACTTGAGTAGTTTTGTTCATAAAATGCACTGTTTAGTAAATATAAAAACTCAAAAATCCCTATAACCTGTGTAGGGGAGAGTAGTTTCATGATTTTAAGAGAGAAAAGAAAGTGTTTATTCATTTAAAATGGAAAATGTGAGTATGAAGATACAAAATTTCAAAGACATAAAAATGAGATCAAGAACTGTATTGAGAACTTGAAATCGCAAAGCATTATGGTCCATCATCTTATTTGCTTAATGCAGTTTTAAGACTTATTAAGCCAAAATTGGGGGTAGCTAGGTGGCACAATAAATAGCACACCAGGGCTAGAGCCAGTGACTTCAAATACTTCGCTATATGACCCTGGGCAAGTCACCTAACCTTGTTTGCTTCAGTTTCCTCACTTGTAAAATGAGCTGGAGAGGGAAATGGCAAACTACTCTGGTATCTTTTTCAAGAAGACCCCAAATAGGATCACAAAGAGTTGGACATGACTAAAAAACAACTGAACAGGGTAAAATCAAACAAGAAAAGTAAGTATTATGTAAGTGTTTGGTGACCAATGTATGTTTCTAAAAGAATTATTATAATAAAAAATTATAATAAAAGAATTATTCATTTTCTAGGGGAATTTAGGGGGGTTCTTATTTTTTAAGTAAAATGTCAGTCACCTGAGTTCTAGTGGACTCTTGTTTAAGCCTCTGGAAGATAAATAAGTTAGGGGTCTGAGCAAACACTGAAGAAGAAAGAACCTGGTAAATGAAGACTAAAGAAACAGGAAGGGGTCAAAAGCAGCTTTTTCACAGCTGTCTATGGGAAGAAACAGCAGCAGGTATACTTTAACTATGTGATCACCCTGATTGGTTTTTCAGAGATTTCACGAGATAAGAATTTCAATTCTTGATAGTGCTTTTCAGCACCCCACAGAGATTTAGAGGGAAAGAAAAGGAGAAAAAATAATGAAATAACAAGCATACCTTGTGTTTATTGCATTTCACTTTATTGCATTTGAAAGATACTGCATTTTTACAAGTTGGTTTGTGGTAACTCTGCATTGAGCAAGTCTACTGGCACCACTTTTCCAACAGCATATGCTCACATCATGTTTCTGTGTCATATTTTGGTAATTCTCACAATATTTCAAACTTTTTCATCATTATTACATCTGTCATGATAATCTGTTATCAGTGATCTTTGATGTTACTATTGTTATTGTTTTGGGACACCACCAAACACACTCATATAAGACAGCAAACTTAAGCTCCACCCATAGGCCATTCCTAATCTCTGTGCCTCTCCTTGGTCCTCCCTATTCCCTGAGATGGGGCAGCAATAACACTTTAATTAAACACAAAGGGGGCAAAAAGCACAGAAAGGCAGACACAAGTGGCAAAAAGTCATATAGAGGTAGATGGAGGTATGGGGAAAGGAAATGGAATGGTGCATGAAGACAACGTGGGGAAGAAGATGAAGAAGGAAAGAGGTAGAGAGTGTCACGTAACCATGGATTAGAGTTGGGAACACTGGACAGCATGGACTCTATGGAGATGAAAGAATGGAGGAGGAGTTTAAGGTCTCATTTTTATCAGGTTTTTGAAACAGACCAACTCCTATCTCTGCCACCTTGAGGTTAATTCATTAACTATCTAAAACATCTCAAAGTTATTAGTTTAAAACTTCAAGGTCTTTATCTCAAATTTATCAGCATCTTTTTGACATTCTGCTGGTGTGGAACTGTGGAGGTCTGAAGTTTGTCTGGAATTTACAAATCATAGGACCAAACCTTAACAAGCAGCACCTAAATGGTTTCCCTTAATTTGGCACACATTACCAAGATGTGAATTTTAGTTTACATATGATATAATTTGTATGTAAACTTTGAGACAGTTTGTATGTCACTTCTAGGTTATACTGGTTGCTGACTAGAAAGGGAGGTGGCCAAGGGACCAGAACAAGATATACTTTTAACACTTTATGTGACAAGGATACAGTGGTACTTAAATTCTTTGGACACAGCCCCCTTAATCAGATAGAAACATGTCTTGTCGGTAAGTCATCAGAGTTTAACAACAACTGTGGTCTCAGGCACCCAATCAATTGGAGAGGTCCTGACTACAGAAGTCTGTGACCTTTCTGTTCCCAGTACAAGAAGTTTTACCAGGAAAGCTGGGATGAAGCAGGTTTGTGGAGTAAGGAAGCTATATCAAAAAAGTTGGGAAAGTTAAGGAAGCTATGTCAGGAAAATGCTGGTCCTATCACAACAGAAATGTTTGTTCAATATAAGGAAAACATAAAACAGAACAAACTATATTAATAACAAAAATAATAAAAATCTATTTAATTATATCAATACATACTATAATGACTTTTGGCAAAACTTAACACCTGTTTTTGTTCAAAACACTAGAAAGTATAGAAACAAATAGAATTTTCCTTAATATGGCAAGTAGTATCTATCTAAAACAAAGAACAAAGTATATACAATGGAAAGAGCTTTCCTATAAGATCAGAAGAATAGCAAGGATACCCATTATCACCACTAGTACAGAAATGTTACCCATGGCTATAGAACAAAAAAAAAATAGAAATTGAGGAAATAAACACAAGCAAAGATAAAACAAATGAATTGATTTTTAATAATGATATTATGGTCTAATCTACAGAGAACCCTAAAGAGTTGATTAAAAATTAATTATAACAATAAATTCAGAAAAGGTGTATTCACAATGAGAAAAAATCACCAAACTGTGAATACTCTTTGACCCCAAGATACCATTACTAAGCCATAATGCCACCAAAGAGATCAAGAGGAAAAGGAATCATATGTATGAAAATATTTACAGCACATTGTTTTGCAGTAGATAAAACCCTGGAAACTTAGTGGATATCCATCTATTGGTAAATAGTTAAACAAATTATGATATGTGAATGTGATGGAATGGAATGTGCCAAAAAATAAATGAAATGGATGGTTTCAGGGGAAACCTGGACAAATTTGTAGGAACAGAACCAGATGATCAATTTATATAATAACACCAACACTATAAATTAAAACTTTGAAAGGTTTGAGAATTTTGATCAATTACATTGCCAGTTATGATTCTAGAGGACCAGAGTTTGCTATTTGCCTCTTGACAGACAAGTCATGCAATAAAAGATATGTAATTTTCATACAATGTGAGGATTTCATTTGCTTCACTGAATATATTTATTTTAAGAGCTATTTTTTTCCTTTTTTCTCCCAATGAGGTGGAACCAGGGTAGGCAGGGCTTGGAAAGGCAAGGGGGAAATAATAATAATAAGATAGTAAAAAATGGAGGGAGAGAAAAATAATTATTTGAAGCACTATTTTTTATTTGAGATAAAAAAAGATTGAATAAGCAGGATAGCTTTGAAAACTACAGATTGCTCTTATTCTATACTTGAAAAGCAAATCAAACATATTAGAGACCTATATTTTATGTAAAATCATCTTTTCTATTCTACAATGTATCAGCAAATTCTATTCTATTTGGTCTTTTTAAAGTTCAGAATTAAAATAAAGTTAATTTATAAAAAGAAAAAAAAGATCATGGAGGAAGAGGTACCCCAGTAACGGAGAAAAACAAATGACCTGATATTTCAGAAAGGGAAGAGGATGAAGCCTGTAATTATAGGCTATTGAACTTCAGTTTCATTGGCAAAATTCTAGAACGTTATTAAAAAGGATGGTTCACAAACATCTAGAAAATGAAGTAGGAAACACAAAGTGCTAGCTTGTCTTCATTAAGAAGGTTAGCCATGTAAGACTAATATAATTTCCTTTGTTGATAGGATCACTAGAGTGAGAAAAAGAGGAAAAAATATAATTGAAGACCTAGTCTTCAGCAAAGCTGTTGACAAAGGAACTCATTCTCTCCAATTGACTGACTGGTTATGGACAATACAGAGAGATGTGAACTAAATGATCATTCAGTTAGGTTGGTTCAGAATTGGTTGACTAACCAGACCAAAAGAATAGTTATTAAAAAAAATCATTGCAACTCAGAGGGAGAATTCTAGTGAAGTTTCCCAGGGATAAATCCCAAATTCTTATAACTTTCCTTTGTGGCAACCTTTTCTAGGAAAAGGTTCATTGTATGTACCTTACTGTTTCCATGTTCTGTTTAAAATTTTTATCAATTATTTGGAAAAAGCAATAGATGCCAAGCTTATCAAATTTTCAGGTGACAGAAAGTTGGAATAGTTTGTTAACAGTTTGGTTGATAGTGTCAACCAAACACTACAACGTGCTAGAATGATGGGCCAGATCTAATGAAATGAAATTTAATAAGAATAACAGCACATTTCAGATTTTAGTGAACTCAAGTATTCTACTTTTTTATTCCTTGGTTTTTCCACATGAGAAATGGAAGAATTACTTATAATCTTTTTACCTTAAAATACTGATATCAAAATAAGGACACTTATAAAATATTTTGAAGCCCCTAGGCTAAAACAAAGTTTGTCTCATGCTTTGGGACAGTGCTTTGAATTTCTTTATCAGGTTTCTGCATGACCAGCCCTCAAGACAAGGACAACAAGATCACACCCGGGAAAAGCTGTGCAGAACAGTACACTTGAGAAGAAGTACGAGTAATGAGGTAATACAAACTATAAAGAAAACCAGGCAAAAAGCCAAAGAGAGTTCATGCAGAAGGAGGCTGGAGACAATCAGCTCTCACATACACACAGTTCTAGTTCCTTCCAAATGACTAGAGAGATGGGCTTTGGCAATTTTTAAAAGTCAAAGCCAAACAAACTCCCTTCTCTTCAACTGCCTTTATAGTATATCCCAGTTTAGTATTTGTGGGTATTATACTACTGGTAGTGCTGACATCGTTTGTTCACACAGTACATATATTTACAGTTTGTAGAAACATCAATTTAATTTCTAATTAATCTCGCTTTAGGGTTACTCTCCTAAGCAACTAGAAATAGAACAATTAAAGGTTAGGGCATTTCCTCCCATACTTTTGGCTTTAAAAGGCTTTGAGATTTTGGAGTAAATTTAAAAAATCAGTAAGCCAATATCATACTACCAACAAAATCATAGTGAGGCCACAGGAGTAAAAACGTAAGCTTTCATTATTGGTGGGAAAATGGAATCTATAGATGTTATAGCACAATGAGAAGTTCAGTTCTGATATGACTATATAACTTATCTCATAATAGCTGTTCATTATAATGTCAGTATAAAATGTTGATTTCCATGATTTTTCATTTAATCACTTCAATAACAATAACAAAATGTGAAGAAATAGCTACATTTAAGTTTTTAAAGATCAGCTGACAAAGTAAACTACATAATATGTTGCTTCATTAAAAAACAAACTTATTCACCTTTTGTTGGTCAAAACCATTTTTGAGATTTCCATATTTTTATAATAGCCTGTGATTATCAATTTCATTTGTTTAAAACATACATTTTTGCTTTGTTTCAAATATAATATTCAAAAATACAGTGGAGCTATAATATCTCAAAATTTTCACATGGGTTAAGTTTGAACAACTATAGTGGAAAGATTGTGGACCTATAATGTTAATGAGATATTAAGATCTTCCCCACCCATTAGTAGGCCTCAGGTGTAGCCCATTGCAGGAGGAATTTGCCTAAGGAGGAGCTTGTAGGAAGGCTTCTACACCTTTTGGTACTAAGTTGATTAGGCATTGAGTCACCAGGGATGTGATGCCTTCTGGCTCTGAGAAGTATATACATAAATATATATATACTCTGAGTTGCTATTTTGCTTTAGGGGTTTGCTCATGAGAAGGATGTTTTGATTTCCTGGTCAAGACTCTGAGTAGCCATATGTTCAGAAACTCCCAGCTACACAGATGTTTGTGCTTTCTTGACCCAGTGAGGTATGTAAAGTGTAGAGCAATATTGCTTTATTCAGACAGTTGGAGCCCTGTCTGTTGGTCTTTATGCTAATTTCTTTGCTTGTATTTTCTCTGACTTTCAGGGTGCTTATCTTTCCCCTGAACTAGTGAATGTAATTAAAAGTAGGATTGTTAACCCCTATTTGAGCAGTCTTTCCTAGAAAAGCAGATCAAAGAATCTATGCTAGCAGGCCATCCTGGGTGTACTAGGGTATTTGCTGTTACAGGACCTTGGAGCCAAAAGATATGGATTTGAATCTTGACTATGACATTTTTAGCTGTATGATTATGGATAGGTAAGTCACTTAACTTCTAATTCTCAGGGTGAGAAGGGGATTATCATGACAAAGGGATGTTTAAAGGTAAGGAGAACTTTCCCCCACCCCACAGGCTCTAGGAGAGGTTCCAGGGAGAAACTGTAATAGAAATATAGTGCTAAAGGCCAGAAAGGCAGAAGCAGAAGTCCAGAGCTTAATACTCTGCCTAGTTATATAGGAAGTGCTTAATAAATGTTTATTGATTAACTGATTGATAAAAGGGGAAAGATGATATTAATACTTGATAAAGACAACTGAACAGTCTGGAACCCAGGTACTTAAAGAAACTGAAAGTCATTGAAGTTAAAATGAGTTCAATTCAGTTATCATGATCAGTCATTTCTTTTCTTTTCTTTTCTTTTCTTTTTTTTTTGTTAGGCATTCGGGCTTAAGTGGTTAAGTGCCCATGGTCACACAGCTAGTAAGTATCAAGTGTCTGAGGCCAAATTTGAACTCTGGTCCTCCTGACTACAGGATCAGTGCTCTATCAATTAGTTCTTTCAAATAAAAGATTTCTGCCTTTACAATGGTTTCACTAGAATATTGATTTGGCTGCCTTTCAGATCAGAGGGCTTATTTTTTTCATTTAGCATTTGTTTTCCTTCTTTTGTTTTATTCTTCCACTAATAATTTTAGCAACTTGGGTTAATTTATTGGTAATGTCATCCTAATGAAATTAGCCATTCTGAACTGTTGATCATCAGTCGGAGAGTTTCATCTTTATATGGATTACTTAGAAGACTAAACAAGCTTCTTGTTCCTCACCCTTATATATAACCACTGAGAACCTTCTCTTTCTCTACTCTCTTCCTTTGTGATTCTGTAGCTCAACTACCCACATTCCCCTTTAAAGTCGTGGTTTCTTCCACAGACTATAAAGATTTCATAATAACATAATTTACATGAGAAAAAAAGTGTTTCTCAAAGGTGGTCCTGGAGAAGAGTTGACTCATTAAATATAGAGAGCAACTAAGTTTTCAGAAACAGAAACAACAAGAACAAAAAACAAATGCTACTTCAGTTGTCATGTCTATACTGAATTCAGGGAAAAGATCTCAATGACCTAATGGAGTCCATTTTGTCTCAAACATGATTTCAAACATCTTGCTAATGGCCTGAGGCATTTATACATTTCAAGGAGCTCTCTAGTCTTCTCTTGAGTTAATTCCTTCCAGAACCTCTGTACAAGTGTGAATCACCACTTTACAAAGAGATTTCCTCCCTTCACTCTTCCTGCCAAATGTCTAGGGCATGTCTTTCCCATTGGAATATTGCCATTTCTTCCACATGTTTGACGTAATCCTCTTACTAATTGTTTCTGTGCGTCAGGTTTTGTAAAAATTCAGACAGGAAAGAGGAGCAGGGCTCAAAGTCCTAAAAATATGACTACATCTAGCAGATTCCAAATTTAGAGTTGAAAAGAACCTTATGCGTCATTGAGTTAAACTACATCATTTTACAGAAAACAGAACCTCCAAAGGAGTTAACTGAGGAACCTAATTGGCATTTTGGATAGAGCATTAGACTTGGAATCAGGAAGACCTGAATTTAAATCCTTCTTAGACACTTACTAGCAATGTGACTCTAGGCAAATCACTTAACCTCCCTCTACCTCAATTGTTTTTACATCTGCAAAATAAGGATAATAAATAGCACCTACCTCACAAGATTTTTGTAAGGATCACATAAGGTAATATATACAAAATGTTTTGCAAAATTCAAAGTGCCATATAAATTATAGCTATTATTGGTAATGGTAGTAGTATCCGTAGTAGTAGTACCAGTCATAGTAGTAGCAACAGCAGCAGCAATAGTAGTAGTAGTAGTGGTGGTGGTGGTGGTGGTAGTGGTAGTAGTCCAAAATGACATAGGTAGTAAATGACCGAGATAGAATTTGACCCTAAAATTTCTGGAAAGAGCACTGTAAGATGCTGTCTCTCTCCTTCAGTCAGATTAGGCTGTTGCCTGGACATTTGGTTCTTGTGTGGCATCTGAAGCCTGAAAATAGAGAAAATGTGACTTTTTTTTGTTTTAGGTCAAAGGAGAAAGACCACACAGAGGTCTTATGGAAGAGGCAAAAAATAAAGACTGAATTACTCTTCTGGGGACAGAGCCAAGATGACACAGTAGAGGAAACACTCAGCCAACTTTCCCAACATTCTACACTAAACAACTTTAAAATAATGCCTCAAATAAAAATCTGGAGTAGCAGAGCCAATAAAAGATCAAGGTGAGACATTCTTCCAATCCAAAACAATTTAGAAGATTAGAAGGAGAGATCTGTGACATGGGGGTGCATACTGGTCCAGAGGCCACATGAATGAAAAACCAGTGGTGGGAATAGGTGGTGGTGAGAGAAGGAGTAGCAGCTTCAGGATCCCTGAAACTAGATACAGTAAGGTGACTTGGCAACAAGGCAGAAAGAGATTATAGAGGATGCCTGCGCTAACACTGGATGCAGGATTGGAAGCTTTTTGACAAGTTAATTACCTATACAGACTTCAGGATTCAAGGAAAGAGTGGAGCACTTTAGGTCAAGAGGAGGCAGGGTCCCTGAGGAACAGTGTCACTTTCAGTCACAAGGGATCAGAGACCCTGAGGAGCAGTATTGCTTCCAGTCCCAAGGGAGCAAGGACACTGGGGAGCAGTATCCATAGCAATCCCAAAAGATTAGGTGCCTTTATTGGGTAAGGGTCAGAAAGCAGACCAGCAGAGCAGTGATCACACCACTCCACAGATCATACCACTTTGGAAGAACATAAAACTTCCAAACTCCCAGTAGTAGCTCTGAAAACAACATAAATTTTAAGTCAAGAAATAGGCTGGAAAAATGAACAAACAGCAAAAGAGAACATGACCATAAAAAGCTACTATGATGACAGGCAAGATCAAGATATATTCAGAAGAAAACAATGAAATCAAAACAGCTACAAGCAAAGCCTCAAAAAAAAAAAAAAAAGAAAGAAATTGAACTGAACACTATCCCAACAAGAATTCCTATAAGAGCTAAAACATTATTTTCAAAATCAAAGTGGTAGAAGAAAAAAGAAATGAGCAAACAAGAAAAAATTATGAAAAGATAATTAACAGCTTGGTAAGAGGCACGCGTGCACACACACACACACACACACACAATCCTGAAGAAAGCAGTACGTTAAAAATCAGAATTTCCAAATGGAAAAAGAGGTACAAAATTTCACTGATGGATATTTGAGAAGAGTGGGGGGGGAGGGAGCAGGTTGTAGTAGGGGAAGGATGGGGAGGGTGAAAAAAGGGAACATGGGTAAAGTAAAGCAGTGATCAGAAGAAAAACAGTATTTTGAGGAGGGACAGAATAAAAAGAGCAAAGAATAAGATAAAAAACAGGATGGAGGGAAATGCACAGTTAGCAATCATAATTGTGAATGAAATGAACTCACCCATAAAGCAGAAGCTGATAGCAGAATGGATTTGAAACCAGAATCCGACAATATGTTGTTTACAACAAGCACACTTAAAACAAAGAGACACATACAGAATTAAAATAACAGGCTAGGACATAATCTATTATGTATCAAATTAAGTAAAATAGGCAAGGGTCACAATCATGATCTCAGACAAAGCAAAAGCAAAAATATACCTAATTTAAAAAGATAAGCAAGGAAAATACAGCTTGCTAAAAACGGACCATAGACAATGAAGTAATTTAAGCATGTGTGCACCAAATGACATAGCATCCAAATTCTTAATGGGACATTTAAACAAGTTACAGGAGAAAATAGTAAAACTATAATAATGAGGACCTCAACTTTCCCTTCTCGGAGCTAAATAAGTCTAACCATAAAATAAATAAGAATAAAGGTAAGGAGTTTAATAGACTCTTAGAAAAATTAGATATGATAGACCTCTGGAGAAAACTTAATAGGAATGAATATACCTTTTTCTCAGTTGTACATGGCACCTTCACAAAAATTAACCATGTATTATGGCATAAAAACCTCACAACCATATGCAGAAAAGCAGAAATATTAAATGATATAAAAATACTAAAAAGTAGATTACAGCAATATATGAAAAATCAAATGCCATGATAGACCATGTAATGAACAAAAATAACAAGAATCATATAACTATATCAATAAATGAAGAAAAAGTCTTTGACAAAACGCAACACTTATTCCTATTTAAAAAAAAAACCCACTAGTAGAAGGCACTGGAATCAATGGAACTTTTCTTAAAATGTTACGTTATTGTTCAGTTTTTTTCAATCATATCTGACTCTTTGTGACCCAGTTTGGAGTTTTATTGCAAAGATAACAGAATGTCATTTCCTTCTCCAGATCATTTTACAGATGAGGAAACTGAGGCAATCAGGATCAAGTGATTTGCTTAAGGTCACAAAGCTAGTAAGTTTATGAAGCTGGATTTGAACTCAAGTTTTCCTGACTCTGGGCCTGGTGTTCTATCCACTGAGCCACCTAGTTGCCCATAAAAATGATCAGTTGTCTCTATCTAAAATGAAGAGCAAGCATTATCTGCAATGGGAATAAACTTGCATCCTTCTCCTTAAGAAAAGGGTGAAGGAAGGATGTCTATTATCACCACTATTACTCAACATTGTATTGGAAATGCTAGCTAAAGCAAAAAGATAAGAAAAAAATAATTGGAGGAATAAAAATAGACAATGAAGAAATGAAAATATCCTTCTTCACAGAGGATATGATAGTATACTTAGAGAACTTTGAAGAATTAACTAAAAAAACTAATTGAAACCATTTACAACTTTAGTATAGTTGTAGTATGTAATGTTGTATTCAGTCATTTCTCTCATGTCTGAGTCTTCCTGATCTCATTTGTGGTTTTCTTAGCAAAGATACTAGAGTGGTCAACCATTTCCTTCTACAGTTCATTTTACAGATGAGGAAACTGAGACAAATAGAGCTAAGTGATTTGTCCAGGATCACCAGCTAGTAATGATCTGAGGCCAGATTTGAATGCAGGAAGAGAATTTTTCCTGATTCTGGGCCTGATACTCTATGCATTTTGTAACCTAGCTGCCTATATGATACAAAATAAACCCATACAAATAATTACCATTCCTATATACTACCAATACAACCCAACAGGAAGAGACAGAAAGAGAAATTTTCTTTAAAATAACTACAGGCAATATAAAATACTCAGGATCCTACTGGTCAAGACGAAGAAAAAGACTACATGAACACAATTACAAAACACTTCATAAAAATAAAGTCAGATGTAAATAACTGGAGAAAGATTAATTGTTCCTGGGTAGACTAAGCCAATATAATAAAAAGAACAACTCTACCTAAGTTAATTTACCTGTTTAGTTCCATAGCAATTCAAACTCCCTAAGAATTATTCTATACAAATAGAAAAAAAGACAATAACAAAGTTCATCTGGAAGAACAAAAAGTCAAGAACATCAAAGGAATCAATTGAAGAGAAAGTGAAGAAAGGTAGCCTATAAATACCTGATTTTGAAATATATTACAAAGTGGTAATCATCAAAACTATCTATTACTGGCTAAGAAACAGAGTGGAAGAGCAATGGAATAGATTATGTATATGTAACAAACACCCTACCATACCCAGGATGGCTGCTAACACAGCTTCTTTGATCTACTTTTCTAAAGGAAAGCAACTTTAAAGGGGTCAACAATCTTACTTTAATTATACATATGTGTGTGTGTGTGTGCATACCATTCCCTTAGTTCAGGGGGAAAAGTCAGCACTCTGAAACTCAGAGAAAATACAAACAGAAATTAGAAGCAGAAAAAATACAGGCAGAAAAAATAATACAAGTCAATAGACAGGGCTTCTAGGGGTCTGGCCAAAGCTATACATAAATAGTTGCCAGAGACAGAATCACCAACATCTGGTCTTTCAAAACCAAGAGAGGTGGGGTATGTGTGGGGGGAGAGGGGTGGACAGCTCCTCAGGGTTCTATTCAGAGTCTTGTCTGGACAAATCACATGAACACTCTTACAATGAGTGAACCCCAAAGCAAAACCTCACCTCAGAGTATATATACCCTTTATCAGAGCCAGAGGGTATCACAACCCTCCTGACCCACTGCCTAATTACAAAGTAACAAAACGTGTGGGCCTTCCTGAAAAACAAGCCTCCCTTAATCAAGTTTCTCTTGTTGGGCTCCACATTAGGTCTATTAATGGGCAAGGAAGATCTTCAACTCCCATTAACATTACAGTATAAATACATAGTAGTAAGTGACCATAGTAATTTACTGTTTGATAAACTCTAAAGATCCAGGCTTTGTGGGTAAGAACTTACCATTTGACAAAAATTTCTGGGAAAACTGGAAAGCAGTTTGGAAGAAACTAGGGATAGAACAATATCTCACACATTATAGCAAGGTAAAGATAAAACAGATAAATGATTGAGACATAAAGAATGATAGAAAAGTAAATTAGTGAGCGTGGAAAAATGTACATGTCACTTTAATGGAGAAGAGAAGAATTTATGATCAAACAAGAGATAGAGAGGATCATGGTAAATTAAGTGGAAAATGTTGATTATATGAAATTAAGAAGGTTTTGTGCAAATAAAACCAATGTGGCCAAAATATGAAGGAAAACTGGAAACTTAGGGGAAATTTTACAGCAAGTTTCTTTGATAAAAAAACTCATTTCTCAAATATATAGGAAACTGAGTCAAATTCATAAAAATATGAGCCATCTCCCATCCGATAAATGACCAAAGGACATGAACATGCAGTTTTGGAAAAAAGAAATCAAACCTATTGTCACGTTAAAAAAAAAAGCTCTAAATCACTATTGATCAGAGAAATGCAAATTAAAACAACTCTAAGGTACCACCTCACATCTATCTGATTAGGTGACACAACAAGAGGAAAATGACAAATGCTGGAGGGGATGTAAAAAAATTAGGACAAAAATTCACTGTTGGCACAGTCATAAATGAGTCCAATCATTCTAGAGAATAATTTGGATCTACATTCAAAGGGCTATAGCACTATGCATACCCTTTTTGTTGTTTATGTTGTTGTTTGTAAATATTATTTTATTTTTCTAATTACACATTCAGATAGATTTCAACATTCATTTTTATAAGATTCTGAGTTCCAAATTTTTTCTCTCTTTCTCTCTCTCTCCTATTCCTCCTCCTCAAGAGAATAAGCAATATGATACAGGTTATATATATGCAATCATGTAAAAATATTTCTACATTAGTCATGTTGTGAAAGAAGAAACAGAACAAAAGGGAAAAGTCACAAAAAAGTGAAATAATACGTTTCAATCTACATTCAGACTCTATAGTTCTTTCTATGAATGTGGATAGCATTTTCCATCATAAGTCTTTTTAAACTGTCATAGATCATTGTATTGATGAGAAGATCTAAGTCAGTCATAGTTGATCATTGTACAGTGTTGCTGTTGTTGCTATGTACAATGTTCTCCTGGTTCTGCTTGCTTGGTTCAGCATGGCTTCATGTAAATCTTTCCATGTTTTTTCTGAAATGTACTTGCTCGCTATTTTTTATACTTATAGCATAATAGTATTCCATCACATTGACATAACACAATTTTGTTCAGCCATTCCCCAGTTTATGAGGATCCCTTTAATTTCCAATTCTTATCCATCACAAAGAGGGCTACTCTAAATATCTTTGTTGATCCTTTTCCCTTTCTTAATGATCTTGTTAGGGTATAGCCCTAGTAGTGGTATTTCTAGGCCAAAGGGTATGCATAATACCCACAGTGAGCCAGCAATACCATTACTAGGTGATATCCCAAAGAGATTTATTTTAAAGGAGAGGCGGAAAGGATCTATATGTACAAAAATACTTATAGCAGTTCTTTTTGCAGCGACAAAGAAGTAGAAATTGAGGGGATTCCAATTAATTGGGGAATGACTGTAAAAGTTGTGGCATATGATTGTCATGAAATACCATTGTGTTTTAAGAAATTATGAGCAGGATGGTTTCAGAAAAACCAGGGAAGTAAAGTGAGCAGAACCAGGAGAACAATGTACACAGTAAGAGCAATATTATAAAGATGATCAGCTATGAAAAGCTTATGATCTCATCAAGACAATGATCCAAGAGAATTCCAAAGGATTCAAGATTTTTAAAAATGCTATCTACCTCCAGAAAGAATTGATGAACTCTGAATGCAGATTGAAGCATGTTTTTTTTTTACTTTATTTTTCTTGTTTGTGTGTCTATGTGTGTTCTTTTGTAACATGGCTGGCTAATGTGAAAATATGTTTTGCATGATTTCACATGACTAATCAATATCATATTGCATGTGTTCTGAAGTGGCTGGAGAGGACAGGGAGAGAGAGAATTTGGAGTTCAAAATGTAAAAAACAAAAACAAATTTTCTACATGTAATTGGGATGTATTTAAGGAAATAATTAAAATATATCATTTTAAAAGAATGAATGACGAAGTTAACTGGAGAAGATAAGAGGAGAATGTTTAGAAGATGCCAGTTATTAAAATTGTAAGAAAAAAAGAGAACATTAGAGGAAAAGAAGAGATTACAACTCTTTTAGACACTGCTAATATTAGAGCATTATTAGAGTCCCCAAAGTTCTTTGAATGGATTTGATGGAAACAAATGTGAATTTGAACTCATTCTCTTCAAGAAAGATCAGTAACCCTGCTATAAAAAAGTAAACACTCTTCAAAACTTTTAACTATAAATGAATGGATCTTTGATTCAAAGGAAGGATTTGTCATAGAAAAGATGACTCCTGATCTTTCTTATTCTGAGGTTGGTTTGCTATTCATTATGCCATGATAGTTCTCATTATATAACATAATTTTAAGGGAATTTGAGCGGGAATGTTCTTTTTTCCTACAAATTGGTAGAGAAGAAATGGATTGGCAAGATACCAAAATAGCTGATTTTAGCAATAACTTGCCTTTTCCTACCAACATCAAAAAAAGAAAGAAAAAAAAAGAAATGCTCCATGGCTATAGTGATTAAAAATCATACAATGAAAGGAATATTCAAATCTCCTTACATAAGGAAAAACTTTAAGACATACAGACAAAACTAACCTAAAGTTCTCACTCCCTTGCATTTTCCTTAGCATACCTTGCATACTGAGTTATAACCACTGGAAACAACCCTACTAGACCTATGTTTTATACTTTATCAATAGTAGGCCTCTTCCTGGTCCTGTCATTTCAAGGACTTAGTCTGAACCCAACAAATCTTAATAGAAGTGGATAGCATTGATCCTTTTCACCCACACAGTGAAAAGGAAATGCAACTGTGAAGGGGAAGGAAATGACAATATAGATCTTTTTTTAGAATGGTCAGCACCATGATAACAAAGTGAAAGGGACCAACACAGCTACTTGTCCACTTTTCTCTCATTGGAATTTACAGAAGGCAGGTACCAAAATGGAACCTGATACCCTTCAACTCAAAGGGGCTACAGCTGCCCAGGATTACTGAGTTAGATGAGAACAAGCTGTGCTTCCCAAAAGTGTGAGGGGAAAGCTCCACATAATGAAGGAGGCCTGAGATATTTAAATGCCCACGAATTTAATAAAAAGACCAAGAAACAAAGTCTAGTTTTAAATTCAATTCCCAAGCAGACAGTTAAACAATAAGACTCTTAAAGACAGAAGGAACTTGAGAAAGATTAAAAAAAAACAACATCACAACACAATCAATTAACACTGTACTTTCAGAGAAAGTAAAACAAAAAAAGTGAAAACTGGGTTCCCACAAGGATTGTAGAATAATAACAAGAAACTCCAAAATTGTTCAGAAGAGAAATGTGAATTTTAAATTATTTTAGTATTTTATTTTCCCCCAATTATATTTAAAAACAACTTTCAACATTCATTTAAAAAATTTGAGTTCCAAATTCTCTCCCTTCTTCTCCATGCCCCTCATTGAGAAGGAAAGCAATTTGATATAGGTTATACATGTGTGGTAGTGCAAAATATATTTCCATATTAGTCAGCAACATAGTTTTTGAAAGAAGAAATTTGGATTCAAAATATTTTAAAAATCAGAGCTCTCAAAGAAAAATTAAATAAAACAACAGAATAAATAATTAGAATGTATGAGAAAATCTCTTCAAAGTAGTAGTCAATAACCAATAATAATAGATTTGAGACTAAAAAAGGAGTAAGATAAAATTTTCAGGTGAGAAGCAAAAAGCAACTTCGAAATAGCCCATTCATTCTATATAAGCCTCAACAACTGACTGAAAACAGGATGTTCAGAGACAAAAGGATCATAGTTCTCCCTCTGATATTTCAAAAAATGTTAAAGCCTGAGTTCCATATTACAGAAACAACATATAACACCCAGAGAGACACACATATGTTAATTCCAGAATTTTTTAAAGCAGATAACAAAGGGTTGATTGACAGAAAACACACTACTCTGGCAGAGAAATAACATAAATTTGAAATTCCAAGCCATGTAGCAATAAAATTTTAGGATATCAAGTCAAACAAAAACTTTTGTAAATAACCAGAAGAAAAGCCTTCAGCTATGAAAGGAAGTAAACTAAGATCTGGTTTTATTTTAAAGAACAATAAAAGAGATAAACCTTTGATTAATTTGATTTTTAAAAAAAGATAAAAAACAAATTACCAGCATCAAAAATGAAAAGGGTGAATTCACCACCAATGAAGAGGAAATCTAAACAATAATTAGGAGTTATTTTGCACAACTGTATGCCAATAAATCTGACAATTTAAATGAAATGGATGAATATTTGCAAAAATGTAAATTGCCCAGATTAACAGAAGAAGAAATAAAATATTTGAATAACACTATTTCAGAAAAATAAATTGAGTGAGCCAACCACAAACTCCCTAAGTAAAAATCTTCGGGGCCAGATGGATTTACACATGAATTCCATCAAACATTTAAAGAAAAACTAATTTCAATACCATATAAACTATTTGAAAAAATAGACAAAGGAGTCCTACCGTATTCCTTTTTGTAACAAATTCCTTTTTGACCCAAATATGGTGCTGATACCTAAAACAAGTAGAAACCAGAGAAAGGAAATTATAGAGCAACTTCCCTAATGAATATTGATGTAAAAATAAATAAATAAAATATTAGCAAAGAAATCAAAGCAATTTATCATGAGGATAAAATACTGTGACCAAGTAGGATTTACACCAGTAATGCGAGGCTGTTCAATATTAGGAAAACCATTAGCATAATTGACTGTATCAATAACCAAACTAACAGAAATCACATGATTATCTCAACAAATGCAGAAAAAGCTTTTGACAAAGTACAACACCCATTTCTATTAAAAACACTTGAGCACATAAGAATGAATGGAGTTTTCCTTAAAATTATAAGAAGCATCCACATAAAATTGTCAGCAAGCATTATATATAATATATTCAAGCTAAAAACTTTCCCAGTAAGATCAGGGGTGAAACAAAGATGTCCATTATCACCACTGTCATTCAATATTGTACTAGAAATTTTAGCTTTAACAATAAGAAGAAAAAGAAATTGAAGGATTAGAATAGGCAATGAGGAAACAAAAGTATCACTATTTGTAGATGACATGAGGGTATGCTTAGAGAATCAACTAAAAATCTACTTGATATAAATAACAACTTTAGCAAAGTTTCAGGATCTAAAATAAACCCACCTAAATCATTGGCATTTCTATATATCACTAGCAGAGTCCAGCAGCAAGAGGTAGAGAAATTTCATTTAAAATAACTGTAGACAATATAAAATATTTGTGAGTCGACATGCCAAAACAAACTCAGGAAATATATGAACACAATTAGCAAACACTTTTCACACAAATAAAATCAGATCTAAATAATTGTAGAGATATCAGTTGCTCATGGGTAGGCCTAGCTATTATAATAAAAATGACAACTCTACCTAAATTAGTTTACTTATTCAGTGCCATACTAAACTACCAAAAAATTATTTTATAGAGCTAGAAAAATAATGACAAAATTAATCTAGAAGAACAAAAGATCAAAAATTAATTCAAGAGAATTAACGAAAAAATGCAGAAGAAGGTGGCCTAGTTTTATCAGATCTAAAGCTATATTATGAAGCAACAATCATCAAAACTATTTGGCACTGGCTAAAAAATGGGGTGGTGGATCAGTGGAATGGGTTAGCTATATAAGTCACAGTAGTCAATAATTCTAGTAATCTACTGTTTTATAAACCCAAAGACTCCAGCTTCTGGCATAAGAACTCACTATTTGACAAAACTTCTGGGAAAACTGGAAAATAGTATGGCAGAAACTAGGCATAGAACAACATCTTACCCTGTATACCAAGATAAGATGAAAATGGGTACATGATTTAGACATAAAGAGTGATACCATAAGCAAATTGGGAGAGCAAAGAATAGTTTACCTGTCAGATCTATAGGGAAGGGAAGAATTTATGACCAAACAAGAAATAGAATGTTATAAAATGCAAACTGGACAATTTTGTTAACATTAAATTTTAAAGTTGTTGTACCAATAAAGCTAATGCAACCATGATTAGAAGGAAAGCAGAAGCTAGGAAACAATTTTTACAACCAGTTATTTCTGATAAAGGACTTGTTTCTAAAATATATAAAGAACTGAGTGAAAATTATAGTAATACATTCCATTCCTCAATTGATAAATGGTCAAAGGATATGAACAGGCAGTTTTCAGATGAAGAAATTAAAGCTATCTATAACCATATGAAAAATGTTCTAAATCACTCTTGATTAGAGAAATGCAAATCAAAACAAGTCTTACATACCACATCATACTGATCAAATTGGTCAACAAGACAAAACAGGAAAACTATAAATTCTGGAGAAGATGTGGGGCAATTGGAACCCTAATTCATTGTTGGTGGAGTTGTGAACTGATCCAACCATTCTGGAGAGCAATTTGAAACTATGCTCAAAGGGCTATAAAACTGGGTATACCCTTTGATCCAGCAATAACACTTCAAGGTCTGCATCCCAAAGAGATCATAAAAAAGGGTAAAGGACCCACTTGTACAAAAATATTTATACTAGCTCTTTTTGTGGTGGCAAAGAATTGGATGTTGAAGAGATGCCTATCAATTGGGGAATGGCTGAACAAGTTTTCTTATGTGAACTTAATGGAATACTGTTATACATAAGAAATGATAAGCAGGTGGATTTCAGAAAAACATGGAAAAACTTACATGAAGTGATGCAGAGTGAAGGAAACAGATTCAAGAGACCATTACATTTACGATGATCAACTTTGATACACTTAGTTCTTGTGAGCAATGCAAAGATCTAAGATAATTCCAAAAGACTTAGGATGGAAAATGCTATCCACATCCAGAGAAAGAACTATGGGGTCTAGATGCAGATCAAAGCACACCATTTTCTCTTTTTTGGTTTGTTTTTATTTTCTCATGGCTTTTCCCTTTTCTTCTGATTCTTCTTTCACAACATGACTAATGTGAAAATATGTTTAATATAATTGTACATGTATATCCTATATGAAATTGTTTGCCATCTTGGAGAGGTGGGGGAGGAGAGAAGGGAGGAAAAAATTTGGAACTCAAAATCTCATAAAAACAAATCTCGAAAACTATCTTTATATGTAATTGGAAAAAAACAATACTCTTAAGTGGGAAAAATTTACATCAATATCCATTAGGAAAATTGATTTATAGCTTTCTTTCTGTTTTTGCCCTTCCTGATTTAGTTATCAGTACCATATTTCTGCCAGAAAAAAGGAATTTGGTAAGACTCCTTCTTTGCCTATTTTTTTTTCCAAATAGTTTATATGGCATTGGAAATAATGTTTTTTAAGTGTTTAGGAAAATTCATTTCTGAATTCATCTGTTCCTAGGGATATTTTTTTTCTTAAGAATCTCATTTTCTGGGTCTTCAATTTCTCTTTCTAAGATTGGGTAATTTAAATATTCTATTTCCTCTTCTGTTAATATGGGCAGTTTGTATTTTGGTAAATAACCATCTATTTCACCTAGATTATCAGCTTCGCTGGCATATGTTTTAGCAAAATAGTGCCTAATAATTGCTTTAATTTCAACTTTATTGGTCGTGCATTCATCTTTTCATTTTTGATACTGGTAATTTGGTTTTCTCCTTTCTTTTTCTAAAAATCAAATTAACCAATAGTTTACATACTTTATAAGGATTTTTTCTCATAAATCTAGCTTCTATAATATTATTTATTAGTTCAATGTTTTTCTTATTTTCAATTTTATTGATTTCTCTTTTGATTTTAGGGTTTCAAATTTCTTGTTTAATTGGGATTTTCATTTTGTTCTTTTCATAATCTTTAAAATTGTATGCCCAATCCATGGATCTGTTCTTTCTCTGTTTTATTGCTGTAAGCATTTAGATGTATAAATTTTCCCCTCAGTACTGTTTTGACTGCATCCCTTAAATTTTAGGATATTATCTCATTGTCATTCTCTTTAATGAAACTATCTACTCTTTCCATGATTTGTTCTTTTTCTCGTTCTTTAGTATTAGATTATCTATTTCTCTCTCTCTCTCTCTCTCTCTCTCTCTCTCTCTCTCTCTCTCTTCCTCTCTCCCCCTCCCTCTCCCCCCCCCCCCCTCCTCAAAAGGCTCTTTTGTTTTTTACCACTACCCCCCTTAATCTGTCTTTCCTTCTATCAACACCATTCCCTTCGCTTCTTCCTTTCCCTTCCTATGTCCCTGTATGGTTATATAGATTTTTTTTACCCAACTGAGAGTCTTGTTATTCCCTCTTTGAGTCAATTCTGATATGAATAACGTTCAAATGTTGCTCATCACCATCATTTTCCTCTCCTCTAAAAAAGTTTTTCCTTTGCACACCTTTTTATGTTAGATAATCCATACCCCCTCCTTCTTCCTTTCTCCTTCTCCTGGTGCATTCTGCTTTTTTCATCCATTAATTTTCTTTTGGAAAAATTATAGTCAACTCACACCTGTGTCCTCTATCTATCTATATTCTTTCTAAGTGTTATAATGATCAAGCTCTTAGGAGTTACAAGTATCATCTTCTTTTATAAGAATGTAGACAGTTTAGCCTTATTGAACTCTTTATGATTTCTCTTTCATATTTATCTTTTCATGCTTCTTTTGAATCTTCTACTTGAATATCAAATTTTCTTTACAACTCTGGTCTTTTCATCAGGAATGCTTTAAAGTCCCCAATTTCATTAATTATCCCTTTTAACCCTAGAAGGATTATGTTCAGATTTACTGTGTGAGTTCTTCTTTTTTTTTCCTTTTTTTGGAGGGCATTTGGGGTTGTGACTTGCCCAAAGTCACACCGCTAGTAAGTGTGTCAAGCATCTGAGGCCAGATTTAAACTCAGATCCTCCTGACTCTAGGGCCAGTGCTCTATTCACTGTGCCACCTAGCCACCATGTGAGTTATTCTTGATTATAATACTACCACCTTTGCCTTCTGGAATATAATATTCCAAGCCCTCTACTTCTTTAATGTGGAAATTGCTAAAACTTGTGTCATCCTGACTATGGTTCCGTGATATTTGAATAGCTTCTTTCTGGATGTTTGCGATATTTTCTCCTTGACTTGGGATCTCTGGAATTTGGAAATAATATTCCTTTTGTTTTAGGATCTCTTTCAAGAAGTAATGGGTGAACTCTTTCAATTTCTATTTTGCCTTCTGCTTCTAGGATATTGGGGCAGTTCTTGATAATTTCATGAAAAGGAATGTGTAGGCTCCTTCTTTGATCATGGCTTTCAGGTGGTCAAATAATTCTTTAATTATCTCTCCTTAATCTATTTTCTAGGTCAGGTGTCTTTCCAATGAGATAGTTCACCTTTTCTTCCTTTTTCATTTTTATGACTTTCTTTTATTATTTCTTGACATCTTGTGGAGTCATTAGCTTTCACTTGCCCAACTCTAATTTCTTAAAATAATTTTCCTTTGTTGAACTTTTTGCCATTTATGAAATTCTAGTTTTTAAGTACTTTTGTTGAGTTAACTTTTGTACCTCTTTTATTCTGCTTTTAAAGTTTCTCTTCAGTGAATTTTTGTTCCTCTTTTACCATTTAGTCAATTCTATTTTTAAGGTGTTATTTTCCTCAGTATTTTTTTTTGCTTCTTTTACCGAGAATTTAATATTCTTTTCATTATTATCTTGAATTGCTGTCATTTCTTTCCCCATTTTTTCTTCTACCTCTCTTATTTGATTTTTTAAATCCTTTTTGAAATCTTTTAGGAATTCTTGTTAGGTTTATGTCTAATTCACATTTTTCTTTGACACTTTGCTTATAGCCATTTTTGGCATAGTCTTCTGAATTTGTGTCTTCCTGAATCTTCCCTGTCACAAAAGTCGTTTTTCAAGGTCATGTTCTTTTGTTGTTGTGTTGTTGTTTGCTCAATTTTCCAGCTTATTTCTTGACTTTTAACTTTATGTTAAAGTTTGGCTTTGTCCCCAAGGTGAAGAGGGCACTATTTCAAGCCTTATGTTTTTTATGCTGCTCTTTTCTGAGATAATTATTGGGGTCTGTATATTTCTGGTGCTTCTAAGGTGGCATGATCTGAAGAAAGGTGTGGTCATTTTTCTCCTGGCCTGTAATCTGGTCTTTACTAAGGAAAGGTCCTTCTTCCTCTTCAGCTGCAAAATGCTATTGTTCCTTTCAGCCCTGGACCGCAACCAGGTCCTCTGCTCTCTGGTAGCCACAAGTAAAAGTGTTCCTTTCTGTCGTGGAACAGAGACTACCCTCCCCCCCTTTTGAAAACAGTCAAAAACTCTCTTCTTTGCCCTAACTGCCCCCTGTAGGTACTAGTGCCACTTTTGGCTCTGTGACTGTGATTCAAGTCTCTGTTCTCCTGCAGCTGCAAAAGCTAGTGGTCCTCTTCACCCCATCACTGCAACCTAGAACTGTGTTTGAGCAATGCAACCAAACCATGCACCCAGTGCCACCAAAGGATTCTCTCTAATATTTCTCTAACCTGTTATCTAATTCCCTTGCCGTCTATGGGCTGAAAACTCCTGAAGCTGCTGCTGGAACTACTGTAGCCACCTTTAAGGACTGCTGCTGGTGCTACAGAGATTAGTGTTGCCACAAACCATCACCCTGATGTAATAGACCTGCTGACTTCATAAGTTGTCTTGGGCTGGGAAAAATGCCTCACCTCAATCTTTTGTTGGCGCTGCCACTCTGCAATTCAATTTGAGGCATAATTTTAAGGTTGTTTGGAGTGGAATGTTGAAAGAGTCCAGATGAATTGCCATCTTGGCTCCCTAACCCATTGATTCTTGAATAAGCTCTCATTGATCTATTTTCCAAATCAGTTGTTTTTTCTATGCGATACCTCACATTCACTTCTTCCTCCTCCTCTTCCTCCTCTTCTTTTCCTTCTTCTTTGCCTTGTGACTTTTCTGTAATATTTCTTGATGTCTTGAGGAATTATTAGCTTCATTTCAGTCAATTCTAATTTTTAGGGAGCTATATTCTTGAATAAGTTTTTGTACCTCATTCAAAGCTGTTAATTCTCTTTTCATATCTTCCTCCCAAAACTTACATTTCTTATTTTTTTCTACTACTCTCATTTTTAAAATTATTTTAGCTCTTTTCCTAAACCTCTTGCTTTATCTCTTACCAGGAATCATAAGTGAACTTGTTCCCAGACTTCATTTTTCCTGTAGGCATTGCTTATACATGTTTTTGAGTCAATAGTCAAGAAATAACTTATTAAGCATCTATTATGTGCCAGGCACTATGCTAATCTCTGGGCACTGGAAGCTTGTGCACATGCCACAATCTTGGCCAGACCTGTCCCTAGTATCCACAGACTGCTCTGGCTGTCTCCCTTAAGCTTAGTTGAGCTGGAAAAAATGACCCTCTGTGATTTTTTCTTAGATTAACCAATAAGAATTTGGTCTGGTATATTTTTTAAATATTTGTGAAAGAAGTATGGGGAGGGAGCTAGGCTATGATACTTCTTACCTCTCTATCATCTTGATTTTACCTCCTATATAACTTGTTTGCATATAATTATTTGCATGCTGTCTCCATTTTTAAGTAACTATAATTATTATGAACTTAGACAAAGGCTAAGATCCATTCCAACTGTGATTCTGTGGTCAACCCACTAATTATTAAATACCAATTTTTATCATAGTACTTTCCTGTTTTAAAATACCACAAAAGAAAAATCAAAACTCATTATCTTGCCATTCAAGGCTTTCAAATTCTTACTTTACCTTTTTTTTTATTTCAACTACTCAACTCAGGGCTTCTAGTGGTGTAGTGAATAGAACACCAGCCCTGGAGTCAGGAGGACCTGAGTTCAAATCCGGGCTGAGACACTTACCACAAAAAAACTAGCCATGTGATCTTAGGCAAGTTACTTTACCCCAATTGCCCTACCTTACCCCCTCCAAAAAATCAACTACTCAACTCCTCAAATCATCTGCTCACATTAAACTGCTTACTCACCATCTCTTGAATACATACTTTACTCCTCTGTCCACACATTTTTGCTCTTGTCAATCTATCCACCTAGAATTTCCTCTTTAATTCTTTCCAGTTATAGAAATCCTGCCCATTTTCAATATCCAGCTTAATTTATACACCCCAATCGTCTTCCTTCGTCACCCCAGTTTGAAGTGATATCTTTCTTTGAATACTTTTAACAATCACTCTCCCTATGTGACAATTAATCCAGCACTTCATCTGGTATTGCCTGGTGACACTGTAGAATATTGTGAAACATAGAATTTTTATTGCTCAAAGGAAATGTAATACATTTAATCCAACCTTTTCATTTTATAGATGAATTAAAAGAGGTTGATATACATTTTGAGACTAGACATGCTAACTAGTGGAAGATTTATATTTTTCAACATCATCAAACTCAATTAAATCTTATTTAAGTTTGACGTTTTGCCTTTTTACTCAGAATAGATTGTAAGTCCATTGAAGTCAGGGATTGAATTTTACATATTTCCCTCTTTTTAAATTCTCTACAATAATTAGAATATTGCTTCGATATGGTAGGTGCTTAATAAATATTCTCTGATTTAATTTTATGGTGATGACACTTGTTAGTTCCAAAGCTGCCCATGGAGGTTATATTTAAGCCTATGTCATACTTAGACTCAAATAGCTTAGGTCTAAGTATCACTCTTTGTCTCTCCAGGATGATTCAAATCATAAAGAGGCATTGTGGTGTTGTAGATAGAGTTCTGGACCAGGAGTCAGAAAAAGTTCCTCTTTCCTTATGTTTTTCCAAGCTAAGAAAATCACCTAATCTCTTTAAGCCCAGTTTCTGATTTCTAAAATAGCTATAATAATACCACCAACATCACAGTTTTATCATGAAGATCAAATGAGATAGTATATGAAAAATACTTTTGAAACTTTGGAGGGCAATATAAATGTAAGCTATTATTATTGTAAAAAAAAAAAAAAGAGCAAAAACCCAGGCTAAGTGATGTGTACATCTCCACACAGACCCATATTTTCCCAAGAACATTCTAAAAATAAACTCACCACACCATCAACTTCTGGTTATTAATAAGGTCTAAGCTTTTCTACCACTCCTTTACTATTTTCCTGTCCTTCATATACCTTGCATGTGGGTCCCTAAATGCCTTTATATTTGTGTCCCCTCCAGCATAAATCTCTACATACACTTGGTCTAATCTTACTGCTTTTCCTATCTTTGTATTCTTTGCTGCCATTTCTATTGCTCCCATAAATATAACCAGGATTGACATGTTAAGATCCCTGTGTGGTAATTACATGATACTTACACAGTCCTTGAATGAGCAAAACAACTAGTTGCAATAATTTTTGGGAGTATTTTCCATTTCTTCTCTGTTTGTTTTTCTTCCATTTCCTACTCCATAAATGCTCTTGGAATGACTTTGTTTAGTTGATTATTATTCTTTTTTATGGTTTTTTGAGAATTTATTTATTTTTAGTTTTCAACATTCATTTCCACAAGATTTTGAGTTTCAAATTTTCTCCCCATCCCTCCCCTACCCCCCACCCCAAGATGGCAAGCATACTGATTAGCCTTTCCCCCAGTGTGCCCTCTCTTAAATCCCTGCTAGTCCCCCCTTACTTTCTTGTAGGGCAAGATGGAATTCTATACCCCATTGCCTGTATATTTTATTTCCCAGTTGCATGTAAAAACAGTTATTTAATATTTGCTTTTAAAACTTTGAGTTCCAGATTCTCTCCCTTCTTCCCTGCTCACCCACCCCAACTGAGAAGACAAGCAAATCAAAATGCAATACACATGTGTAGTTATGCAAAACATTTCCATAGTAGTATTCCCTTCCATCCTATCCCTTTTAACCCTTTTCAAAAGTGTTTGCTTCTGACTATCCCTTCTGCAAATCTTCCCTCCCTTCTATCATCCCCCCTCTTATCTCCTTCCCCCCTACGTTCCTGTAGGGTAAGATACCAAGTTGAGTGTGTATGTAATTGCCTCCTAAAGCCAAATCCAATTAGAGTAAGGTTGACTCATTCCCTTTCATCTCTCTGCTCTTCCCCTCCAAAGAAACAGCTTTCTCTTGCCTCTTTTATGTGAGATAATTTACCCTATTCTATCTCTCCCTTTTTCCTTCTCCCAATATATTCCTCTCATCTCCTAATTATATTTTTAAAATATCATCCCTTCATATTCAACTCACTCTTTGCTCTCTATGTACACATATATACACATATACACACATATATGTACACATATATAAACATTTATACACATATATGTATATATATAGTATCACATATATATTCCCTTCAACTATCCTAATACTCAGAAAAGTCTCATGAATTACAAATGTCATCTTTCCACATAGGAATGTAAACAGTCCAACATTAATAAATTCCTTATGATTTCTCTTTCCTGTTTACCTTTTCATGCTTCTCTTGCTTCTGGTATTTGAAAGTCAAATTTTCTGTTCAGCTCTGATCTTTTCATCAAGAATGATTGAAAGTCCTCTATTTCTTGAAAGTCCTCTATTTCACTGAATGTCCATATTTTCCCCTGAAATATTATACTCAGTTTTGCTGGGTAGGTGATTCTTTGTTTTAATCTTAGCTCCTTTGACCTCTGGAATATCATATTCCAGGTCCTTTGATCCCTTAATGTAGGAGCTGCTAAATCATGTTTTATCCTGATTGTGTTTTCATAATACTAAAATTGTTTCCTCCTGACTGCTTGTAATATTTTCTCCTTGATCTGGGAACTCTGGAATTTGGCTATAATATTCCTAGGAGTTTTGTTTTTGGGATCTTTTACAAAAGGCAATTGTAGTTTCTTTTGATTTCTATTTTACCTTCTGGTTCTAGAATATCAGGGCAGTTTTCCTTGATAATTTCTTGAAGGATGATTTCTAGGTTTTTTATCATGGTTTTCAGGTAGTCCAATAATTTTTTAATTATCTCTCCTGGATCAATTTTCCAAGTCAGTGGTTTTTCCAATGAGATATTTCGCATTGCCTTCTATTTTTTCATTCATTTGCATCTGTTTTAGAGTATCTTGATTTCTCATAAAGTCATTAGTTTCCATTTGCCCCATTCTAATTTTGAAGGAATTATTTTCTTCAGTGAGTTTTTGAACTTCCTTTTCCATCTGTTCAGTTCTGCTTTTTAAGGCATTCTTTTCCTCATTGACTTTTTGGACCTCTTTTGCCGTTTGAGTTAGTCTATTTTTTAAGTTGTTATTTTCTTCAGTCGTTTTTTTGGGCCTCTTTTAGCAAGCTGTTGACTCATTTTTCCTGATTTTCTTGCATCATTCTCATTTCTCTTCCCAATTTTTCTTCTACTTCTCTTGCTTGATTTTCAAAATCCTTTTTGTGCTCCTCCATGGCCTGTGACCAATTCACATTTTTCTTGGAGGCTTTGGATGCAGGAGTTTTGACTTTGTTATCTTATTCTGGTTCTATGTTTTGATCTTCTTTGTCATCAAAGAAAGATTCTATATTCTGATTTCTCTTCCTTTGCTTTCTCATTTTCCCAGCCAATTACTTGACTTTTGAACTCTTTACCATGTTAGAAATCTCTTTCCAGAGTGGAGAGTGCTCTGTCCCAAATTTCTGGGGGTTTGTGCAGCTGTTGTCAGAGCTATGTCTAGGCACCTGCCACAGAACTATGAGAAGGACTCCCTCTCCACAGCCTCCACAAACTCAGCCATACCAGCACTCCTCCTCACCCCTAGGACTACCACCTAAGATGCAACCTAGATCCAAGCAGGGCAAAGCAAGAGAATCCTATCTCAGTGCCAGCAAAGAGATTCCTACAATTGCCCTCTGATCAGCCATTTGGTCCCCTCACCCTAGGCCTGGAGCTCCAGAAGGAGTCACTACTGGTGCTGCTGCTGTTGTTGCCACAGCAGCTGCAACCTCTGCTGCCCCTGGGGCAGGGGCTGGACCACGCTCTTCTCTCACCTATGTCCAACAGGGTTTCCCCACTAATCTTTTACTTTCTCTGTTGCATTTGTGGGTTGAGAAGTCTGGAAACAGCCACAGCTGCCAGTGATTCAGTCCCCTGAGGTCTGCTCCAAAAAGGTCTGTTCCAGCACAGTCCACATGGGACTGCTCCTACCCAGCTGCAATAGACCCTTCCTTTTGGCTTGCCAGGCTGCCTTCAGCTTGAGATGTATTTCACTCTGTCATTTTGTGAGATTTGTAGCTCTAAAATTTGTTTAGAGTCATTTTTACAGGTATTAGAGGTAACTGGGAGATGAGCTTAAGCCAGTTGATTATCATTCAAATTTTTCTTTGAATTGTTTTTGGTCTTTGCTATTTCTCTGTTTTTTGAGGCAAAACTGTTCACAATTGTTCGTGGGGTTTTTTGTAAGATTTTGGAAATAAATGTATATTTTTATCCAGTGTTGCTTTTGACATATACCTCTCTCTCCTTCTGACAAATAAGTTAGATGTTTGATGAGTAAGGTGTTTTCTGGAATCTTGTGGTCTTTTTGTTGTGGCAATGATTTTACATCATCTTGGCTTCTGTATACAATTATCACAGTCAGTGTCAGTGTCATTTTTGTTGTCCATGTCCCATTTTATTAATCACTTGTTTAAATTGTTCAGGATTGAGTTACTTTAATTGTATGTGATATCTTTCTCATTTTTCTTGTATGTATCTTTACTAATTTTCATTTTAACTCTTACAAATTGATGGTAGATCATGGACATTGAGAAACAACTCTCACATCAACAAGTCTTTTCTTGTCTGTTAAATATAATCTCTTCTAATTGTATGGTGTTATTTGGTACTACTGTATTCAGCACCTACCAGGTTTTTTTTTCTCAAAGAAAAATTTATCCTGATATGGAGTCATGAGACTTCTGTGAAATCTACAAGTCTTTGTACTCTCTCATTTCTTTTTCCTGGACCAGGTCTTCCCTTATATTTCTCCTCATCCTAACTTTTTTCCACCTTTTTATTGATATCATCAACCATCATAGTGTATGTTGATTAAATTTGGAGAGTGTTATCAGGTTCTCTATAGAATTAGTTTACCTTTTCATCCTTAGAAACTGATGTTGGTACATGAGCTGCAAATTTTTAATGGTGGTCTTTTTTTATAAATACTTTCCTTTAGTTCTATAATAAGTGATAATCAAATATCTCTTGCAGGGTTGTTTTTTTGTTGCCTTTGTTGCTTTGAGGCATATGACAATACCCACTCCAGTTCCTTCTTTCATGTCTTCAAGAGGTACTTGTGAGTCATTCTTCCATTTGGTTGTAACTTTCTTTCTTTTGACTTTGTTGATGTCAAGAATATCAAGATTGATGTGAATTATCTTCTGCAATAGCATGTCCACTTATTGATCACCGACCAAGGATCTTCAATTTGGAGTACCCATACTCAAATTAAAATATGTATGATTCATATTGCTCTCTGTAGTCCTTCCCACCAATGTGTACTATCACCACAGAAGAAGAAAGGATACTACACACGTCTTTGTTTATCTGTTTCATAGATTTCATAAACCAAAAATATCTGTCGTCAGTTGACCAGCTTATTGGTGAAGTACTTCTCCATAGTTAGCTATGTTGGTCCTCAGGAAATACTCAGTCTATATCTGGGACCATACTAAGAACCTTTCCAACATAGTAAAACCCAACTAAACATATGCACTACTGGTTTGCAAAAATCCAGGGCCACTTCCATACCATGATGAAAGATCAATGTAGAATTCTATGGAAGGTAGCATTTATATCTCTATACAAAGATCCAAATGAATATTTTAATAATAATGGCCAGATGTTGTATTCATGTACGAGAGCATTTAAAATATATGTAGAAATGCAGTTTGTAATTTGTCCTTTAAAAATTATCAAGGAAGGAAAATACATTTTATGACATAAAATATTGTATTATATTATAATATAGCATATCAACCTTATAATATATATATACCAGAATACACAAACTTGGCCTGAAACTTTCTAAAAAGCTTCCAAAATCTCTCTACACTACATATTTAATTACTATTTCATATTCTAGAATAAAATTTATATAGGATATCAGAGATTATTTTTCTTCTTTTACACAGAAACTGACATATATTTCCATCAGAATTTGATAGATTCCAGGCAGCTAGGTGGCACACCAGTGCTGGAGTCAGGAGGACCTGAATTCAAATCCATCCTCAGACACTTGATATTTACTAGCTGTGTGGCCCTAGATATGTCACTTATCTCTAATTGCTTCTCAAAAAAAGAAAAGAAAAAACAATTTAGTAGATTTCAAGAATACTTGAATTCCTGATTATCAATTTATTCAGAGAGAGTAGTAAAAGAGAAGTTTTCAGGTATTACACTAATCCACCTAAAAAAGGAAGTCTACTTATTATCTGGCAAGAATTAGAAAAGAAAGCCCTTGCTGTTTAACTGAATTCAGTCATTTTTTAAAAGCAGAATTTTGTGAATTATTTGGAAATCAGATTTATTAGATATACAACATTTTTAAAAATCTATGTGAAAATGTTAATTAAGTATTAACCTGAAAATTATTTCTCACTGTTTTGGTTTTAATTTTCAAATGACATTCCTTCACTTGAGGCTTAAGATACACAACTTTACTTATTTCCTCAAGAACAAACAAGTCTTTCTCCAGTTATCTCCACCCTCAAATTAAAGATCAAATAGAAGCAGGATTGACTACTGGCAGGTAGCTGAATTGAATATCAAAATTTAGCTAGTTTTTCTTTAAAAATAACACCCCTAAAATAAGAGAAACAGCATCATTTTAATACATTCAAATAACATCCCAAAGTTAATTTCTATGACACAATTCACACACAACTCACTTTTAAAGGAACCATGGGAAAAATTTATAATCTCATAACTGAAGGTAAAAGATAGGCCAGTTTATTTTCTTAAGCAGGTAGTATATAATCTGCAGGGCCTGCATTTTCATGATTTGAGCAGAGACAAAGTGTGCCCTATGTGTATCTGATGGTGTGTTTGGAATGAAGCCAAAACACACAGCTCTGGAGTTCTGAGGGTTAAACTTTCATATACTATCAGCCTGAATAAAATGGTGATTCATGTATGTTTTGCCCTTAAAGCAATTGAGAAACAAGAAACCCAAGTAAAGTGGGGTGGAACAAACCCATCACTGTTTGCAGAAAAGTAAGAATGTGAGGATTCATTTTTAACGGAATTCTGAAGCAGCAGAGTAAACAAATATAAACAATGGCTTATTTAGGTCTTTATAAGTAAGTTTTCTTCCATGCATTTTAAAACATAGCAAAATATGAAGCAATTCAAGTTTTTTTCAGCTAAATTTTAGAGAACTAATTGGGATTTAAAAAAAAAACACTTTAGACACTTTTTTTTTTCAATAAAGAGGCCTGCTCTGTTAGAAATGCCTGAGTCTTTACTTAACTGCTTTTCCCCCATGCAGCAAATGGACAGGAACTGCAGCAAACTCCAGGTGAATGACAGAAATCAAATAAATTCATCTATTAAGTATATGCATCTATAACTCAGAAAAATGTTGCTGTTCATCAATGAGCCCATTGGGAAAAAAAATACGTTTGATCTTCCAAGATCATTCTGACTCAGAAACACCCAAACCCAAACTTGGCAAATATTTTCATTCTCTATTAAGCGATAGTATAAAGGTCTGGGCATGATAATGAAGTGAGAAACATTTGCTGGCATAGCAGTATAGTGTAAAAATAGGAATAACCTTTGACAAGAAAAAAACAAGCTTAGTGGAGTTACAAGAACATTTGTTTTCTGCATTGAAAAAAATTCAGCATTACCTTAGAAACAGTCATAAAATGCTGCAAACTGAAAAGCTATTTACCTTAACATCTATAAAATGGAAACTATTTCTGTAGTCTGCTAAAGGAAATGTAATCTTTTTCACATCAACCATGAATAACATAGTACTTGAAATAGCTGGTATGCTGTAATGCTCAACCTTCCATCTAATGGCTCAAATAGTTTTGCAGATTTTAAATATTATCAAATTATGTATTATAATCACATGAAGCTTATGGCCTTTCGTAGTTTAATTAGCTGTTAGGTGGCATCATTTTCCACTTCTCTTTTATCTTCCTTGGAAAAGAACATGCTTTGATAAAATAACAAGTTCTGTATTTTATAGTCCATATCATTCCTTTCAAATTTGAGTTCAGTAAACAGGGCTATAATTTCAGGCTTTGCCCTTTGACCCTTAACATTGTAAGCTATTGCAATGATTTTTGGCAATAGAAGCACCTAGGTTAAAATTTTAACTTTAAACTGTTGGAACAGCAAAATTGACATTGGAATGTGTTTTACTGTTGAAGCATAATGGGAATTGAGTACACTGGCTTAAACTATTTCAAGGATTACTAGTGCACTTACATTTGATTACAGCTCCTATGATTTTAGGCAATTTTATAAGAATATGTTATTAGCATATATAAGCAGTAAGTAGTCAAATGTCAAATCAGTTCCATGAAATTTAGCATATATCTGTAGAAAGTAGGACTGTTGTTCAATGGCACAGTTAAACTCTTGGCTTTAGTAATAACTATGTGAATTCTGATATGTTGTAAAGATAAATGTGGAATCTCACTCACTCACTTTCTCCCTTTGTTAATCAGTTGATTATTTATGTGTCTGCCATTCTGTATGTCTACCTATCTTTATTTTGAAATTACTGGGATAAAGAAGCATATGAAAATTAATTAAAAACTAGGGCTATGAAAATAGCATTTGTGTCTTGAGAGTTGCAGTTATTGATAGGAATAATATTAAAGTGATGCTAGCCCAAACAAAAAAGTTCCTTTTCAATCCTTATCACTACAATGCTATTTGGTGACTGAACAGGGGGTGGAGGTGATCTTTATTTTGAAGGTTTTACAATTAGAGCAAAAGCAGTTGCATGTCCTCAGCTGGTGTTGGGGCAATATAGAGGTGGCCTGGACTCCATGTTCACATTCACATTATGTTCCTTAAAAAGGCTGTGTATGACCCACCCAGAAACACCTGACCGTGTAATCTTGAGCAAGTTACTTAACCCCAATTGCTTACAGGTGGCCAGGTAGCTCAGCGAATAAAAGCACCGGCTCCAGTGTTGGGATGACCTGGTGATCGAATCCCGGGCTTAAACATTCAGCATCACACCCAGAAATAACTGGCCGTGTAACCTTGAGCAAGTTACTTAACCCCAATTGCTTAAAAAAAAAAGGTTGTGTATGAATTCTTAGCACGAATTGTGTACAAGGACATAAGGTTTTAAAAATCTCTGGAGGAAATCTTGCAAAGAGCTAGATATCAGGTGGTAGAATCATGTGGATTAGAGAGAGAAAGGAAGAAAATGTCAGTTGTGTCCAAAGACCTTCTGTTCCTTCTGAGAATGAGATGATAGTAATGGTGAAGGTCTGAGTTTCTATGATTATCTACTTCCTGTATCAAGAAGTCATCCAATATGGTATGGAAAAAAATACATCATATAAATGCTTGAGACTGAGACTTTTTGAATATATAAGGCCAAAACAGATCACAGAATCAGGGATATAGAGATGGGGGAAATCAGAGAGGTTATCTAATCCAACCACCTCATTTTATAGATAAGGAAAGTGAGGTTAAGGGAGATTAGGCATCTATCTAGAGTCAAAGTCAGGGTTTAAACCTAGGTCTCCCTGACTTCAGACCTAGCCCTGGATCAACTAGAACTCAGATAAAACTTATGGGATCTACACTGGAAAAACTGTGAGTATAGGCCTGCTGATAGTGTGATTTGTTGTTATCAGAAGACCAGCCAAGTTAATATTATAGAGACTCTGAAAGCTGGGTATGTGGTAGTGTTCAATCATTTTCAGTCATTTCTGAATCTTCATGACCCCATTTGGAGTTTCCTTGGCAAAGATACTAGAGTGGTTTACCATTTCTTTCTCCAGCTTATGAGGAAACTGAGGCGAACAGGGTTAATTGACTTGCCCAGGGTCACACTGCTACTAAGTATCTGAGGCTGGATTTGAACTCAGGTCCTCCAGACTCCAGGGCAGACATTTTATCCATTGAGCAGTTGGCTAGTAGACAACTTTTTTTTAGTATTAGCAACCTATGAAGACCTTCTAATAAAGCACAGAGGGTTTGTAATCTGTCTCCACACAAAGAATACTCATATGGATAAAATCAGAGACCTTTTGAAGTACTGAAATTAGTATGTTCAACCCAGAAGTCAATAGTGTGGCATGGAGGTTGAATACCATAGTGGAACTAACTCCCTCTTCAAATCTTGGCCCTTGTACTTGTCATCTTTATGGCCTTAGGCAAATCATTTAATATGTCTGTGCTTCTTAGTAGGATTAGATTCAAATTCTAAGATATTTTTGAGTTCTATCTGATCTAAGATCAAATATGAAAAAAAGTTGAAATTAAGGCTATGTGAAATATAATAGTCCAATATTATCAGCTCAAAAACTTCAAGGTTTAAGGAGCACATCACATACACTATCGGATTTGATCTTCACTGGAGATCTATGTAGTAGGTGATATAATTATCTTTGATTTTATAGGTGAGGAAACTGGAGTTCAAAGAAGTAAATGATTTGCTCAGGGTTAGAGAGCTTGTAAGTAATTGAGGCAAGATTTGAACTGCAGAATTTCCTAAATCCAAGTTCAGCACACTAGTCACACTGCAACATGCTGCCTATTTATCTGAGGTTTTAAAGAATTAACAATTTAGGTCATTCTCAGCCACAAACTCTAGTAGTAGTTATTGTTCTTGATCTGTTTACAGTCTTTGACACTGCCAACCTCCCTCCTAGGATTGCAGGACACCACTTTTTTCTGCTTTGACTCCTAACTAACTGACTAGAGACTTTTCAGTCTCCTTTGCTGGATCTTCATCCAGATCATGCCCTCTAAATGTGGGTATCCCGTAGGGTTCTGTCTTGAGCTCTCTCCTCTTTTCCTTCTATCATGCTTTAATTGGTGATCTCTTCATTTCCTATGGATTTCATTATCATCTCTATGCTGATGATTCTCAGATCTACCTATCCAACCCTCACCTTTCTACTGCTCTCTGGTCTCACACCTCCAACTACCTATTGTACATCTCATACTGGATGTCCTATAGATATCTTAAACTTAACATGTTCAAAATTGAATGTATTTTCTTTCTTCCCAAATCCTTTCTCTATCTAAACTTTCCTATTTCAATTGAGGGCAACGTTATCCCTCCTTGTCAAAGAGGTTCACAACCTTGGTGTCATCTTCCACTTTTTATTATCTCTCGCCTCCAAACCCCATAGCCAATCTATTGTCAAGGCCTATCAATTTCACCTTTACATCTTTCAAATATGCCCCCTTCTCTCCTCTTACACTGCTATCATTATGTTGCAGGCCCTCACAGCCTCACATCTGGATTACTACAAAAGCCTGCTGGTGAATCTACCTGCCTCAAGTGTCTCCCAACTCTAATCCATCCTCAATCTAGCCACTGAAGTAATTTACCTAAAATGCATATCAGACTACATCACATTCCTGCTCAATAAACTCCATCAGCTCCAAAATCAAATACAACATTTCCTGCTTCACCTCCAAAAATCTTCATAACCTAGGTCCTTCCTGCTTTCCCAGCCTCCTTACACCTTAGTCCCCGCCACATATTCTTTGATTTAGTGGCACAGGTCCCCTTGCTGTTCTGTGAACAAAGCACTCTGTGTCTTGGCTCCAAGCATTTTATCTGGCTATCCCCTATGCCTGGAGTGCTTTTCTTCATCTCTATGTCCTGGATTCCCTGGCTTTCTGTAAGTCCCCATCTTGTAGAAGAAGCCTGTCCCAAACCCTCTTAATTCTGATGCCTTCTATTAATTAGTTCCTGTTATAGCTTGTTCGTATATATTTGTTTTCTCCCTTATTAGATTGTAAACTCCTTGAAGGCACAGACTGCCTTTTGCCTCTTTTTGTGTCCCCAGCACGTACCACAGTGCCTGACATTTAGCAAGCACTTGAATGTTAGCAATCATTTGTAGCAACCTATTTGTCAGGAAGATTTCTTTGCATTGAAGCTAAATCTGCTTCCCTGTGACTTTTACATCGGCTACTCCTTATTCTGCACTCTGGATACGAGAAGTCTAATTTCCCTGACATGTAAGCTATAGCCCTTTAAATGCTTGAAGATAGCAGTTTACCTTTCCCCACCTTGGTCTCTCCAAGGTTTTTCCTTTATAAACAGCAATGTGTCCACAGAAGACGGCATATGAAAAATTTTGATTTAAATAAATGCTTGATGATACTTAGATTTATTAAAACTTTCTTACAGGTGATGGTAGCATCTGTTGGCAGTAGGATATGTTATAAATGTGTTAATTGCCAATCAAACAACTAAGCAACCTAGTATTTTCCACCATGATTATTTTTTCTCCACTCTGTTAAAAAAAAAACACCAACTTTTTCTTTGCTTTTTTTTTCTTTTTGCAGAAAGCCTTGGGAGCCTGATGCACTTGATCCCAATGCATCATAAAATAAAGTTGCTTTTTGAGTTAGAATAAACCATTTTGTCTATGAAAATTCAAAAATAGACTGAAGCAGTGTGGAAGTGTGGTATCTGTAGAGAGGATAGCACCTGTAGGAGAGCTCCCTCTTAAGACCTCTGACAACATTTACAAAAAACCCCAACAATTTGGGACAAAGCTCTCCACTCTGGAAGCAGAGTTCTACCATGGCAAAAAGCTTAAAAGTCAAGTAATTGGCTAGCAAGATAAGCAAGCAGAGAAAGCGCTTTCAGCCCATAGAATCCTTTTGTAGGGACAAAAAGGATCAAAACATGGAATGAGGGGAAGACAATGAAGTCAGAACTCCTGCATCAAAAGCTTCCAAGAAAAATATGAGCTGATTACAGGCCATGGAGGAGCTCAAGAAGGATTTTGAAAATCAAGTGAGAGAAGTGGAGGAAAATTGGGAAGAGAAATGAAAATGATGAAAGAAAATGAGGAAAAAAGAGTCAACAACCTGTTAAAGGAGACCCAAAAAAATACAGAATAGGAGACAACGTGAAATATCTCATGGGGAAACCCACTGACCTGGAAAATAGATCCAGGAGAGATAATTTAAAAATTATTGGACTACCTGAAAGCCATGATCAAAGTAAGAACCTAGAAATCATCCTCCAGGAAGTTCTCAAAGAAAATTGCCCTGATGTTTTAGAACCAGAGGGCAAAATAAAGGTTGAAAGAATCCACCGATCACCTCCCGAAAAAGATCCCAGGGGCAGCCAGGTGGCTCAGCGAGTAAGAGCCCCGGCTCCAGTGTCGGGATGACCTGGGGATCAAATCTGGGCTCCGATACTTAGCACCACCCCCAGAGATAACTGGCCGTGTAACCTTAAGCAAGTTACTTAACCCCAATTGCTTAAAAAAAAAAAAGATCCCAAAAAGAAAACTCCTAGGAATATTATAGCCAGGTTCAGGAATTCCCAGAGAATATTACAAGCAGCCAGGAAAAAAACAATTTTAATATTGTGGAAACACAGTCAGGATAACACAAGATCTGGCAGCTTCTACACTGAAGGATCAAAGGGCTTGGAATATGATATTCCAGAGGTCAAAGGAGCTGGGATTAAAACCAAAAATCACCTACCCAGCAAAACTGAGTATCATGTTTCAGGGGAAAATATGGTCATTCAGTGGAATAGAGGACTTTCAAACATTCTTGTTGAAATAGAAAATTTGACATTTAGATACAAGAAGCAAGAGAAGCAGGAGAAGGTAAACAGGGAAAAGAAATCATAAGGAACTTATCAAAGTTGAACTATTAACATTCCTACATGAAAAAACAATAATTGTAACCTATGAAACCTTTCTCAGTAGTTGAAGGGAATAGAAATATATATATGAGGATATATGGGCATATGAATTCATATGTGAATGTGTGTATATATGTTTACAGGTATACATAGATAGAGGGCACAGGACCAATTTAACAGGAAAGGGACGATACTTAAAAGGTGAAGTTAAGAAGTGAGAGAGAAATATAATGAGAGGATATGGGGAGAGACAGAATGGGGTAAACTATCTCATATAGAAGAGGCAAGGGAAAATGGTTACAACAGAGGGGAAGAATAGGAAGGCAAAAGGAAATGGGTCAACCTTATTCCCATTGAATCTGGCTTGAGAAGGGAATGAAATTCACACTAAATAGGGCTTCTCACTCTGCAGGAGAGTAGGGGGGAAGGCGATCAGAGGGGGCATGATGGAAGGGAGGGCAGGTTGGAGGGGAGGGAAGTTGGGAGCACCCACTTTTAAAAAGGGATGAGATCAAAGTAGAAAATAGAACAAGTGGGAGTTGTGATAGGAGGGAGGGAAATATAGTCAGTCTTTTACAATATGTCTACTATGTTATTGTTTTGCATTAGCTACACATGTACAACCTATACTGAACTGCCTATCTTCCCAGTAAGGGTGGGGGACAAGGGAGGAAGGGAATGAATCTGGAATTCAAAGTTTTAAAATCAAATGTTTAAAAAAATAAATATGTATACTATTATTAATACTATTTTACATGTAATTGGGTAATAAGATATATAGGCACTGGGACATAGAGATCCCCTGGAAAAGTCGAAAGGGATATGGGAGAAAATATGGGAGAGAGCAGATTGAAGGGGATATCCTGTGGGACTGCTATTTTGGGGCATGGGTAGGGGAAAAATGGGGAGAAAAATTGTAATTCAAAATCTGGCAGAAATGAACGATGTAAATCAGAAGTTAATAAAGCATTTGAAAGAAATAAAAGAAAATCTCCAAAACTTTTCAGAGAAGGTAATGATCTACATTTGTAGAATGAATTTCCTCATCTGGGAATTTTTTATAGTAATAAAATCACAAGGACAGTCCCAATGCTTTTCCTATCTACTCTACTGCATCATAAGGCAAATATGGGCTTGGAATGAATAAACCTCACAAGGTAAGGGCTGGGAAATGTTTCTGGGCTGTGGAGCTGCTAAGCCTCTGTGCTCTCCCTCCAATGCTGTGGCTTGCTGCTGCCATTTAGCTTGAGGCAGCAAAGCTGCAGTTTATTATGGCTGGTCACCAGCTGGGAATTTTCCCTGCTTAGAGCCCAACTCTTTACTTCATTTAAACAGTCTCTACTTACCTAAGCAAACTCATACCAACAGCTGTCACACATAGGCTCTATCTACTCATTGTTACTCCTGGCCCCTTTTATTTATTTGCCTAATTTGTGAGGACTCCATTTATATTACAAAAAGAGATCCTTCCCCTTATCCTTATGCTTTTATGCTACAAGTGCTATTTGTATGCTATTTGCTATACAAGTATGCTATTACTCCAGGTAAGGTATCCAAAACAATTCTCCTTCATTTCTCTTAATTATATCTTTGTAGATGCAAACTTGGTAACATATTTAATCTTGGAAAATACCAAAGGACATGAATACACGAACAAAATAAAAGTTTAAACAGTAGGATTTTACTTGTTTACATATTTTTAAAATTGCACATATCAGAGTTGAGAAGAGTTCCTGCTGAATGAAGGTTTTCCCTGGGAAGATTTATATGAACTGATGCAAAATGAAGTAAGCAGGATCAGAACATTGTACACAGTAACAGCAATGTTACAATGATGATCAGCTGTGAAAGACTTAGACATTCTGCTCAGTAAAATGATCCATGACAATTACAAAAGTCTCATGATGAAAAATGCTATATACCTCCAGAGAGAGATGAGCTCAGATGAACTCTGAGTAAGGACAGAAGCACATTTTCCCTTTTGTTTCCCTTTTGTTGCATGACTAATATAGAAATGTTTTGCATGACTAAAAAAGAATGAAGGTTTTACACAACTGAAGTTTGTATGAGAAATATCAAAATTCCAATAAATCCAGTTATAAGACTGGGCAAAAACATTTATTTAAATCTAATATTAAATAACTTCTAAGTTTCTTAAACACCATAGTATAAAATTGGAGAAGACAGCATGGTGTAGTGGGTAGAGTATTAGACTTGGGCTTTGGAACACCTGGGTTCAAATCCTGCCTTGCCACTTAGTAGGTATACTTTCTGAACCTGTGCAGAATACTTCACTTTCCTGGGCACTGATTTTCTCTTCTATAAGGTAAGGGGCTGGATTAGATGACCTCTAAGGTCTTTTCACCTCCAAATCTATAATCTACAAAGGATACTGATGTTTCATTAGTCCAGCATTTAATTCATTATGTTGAATCCAACTAATGATCTGAGGACATGCTTTGTTTTTGTCTTTCTATCCTTATACCTAGCAGTGCTGAGGGTCTTACATAGACAGTAGAAGATAATGATGTGCAAAAAATAAATTATAAATGTATAGGTTAATTTTTTAATGTTGGAGCTGAACTAGAAATACACAATCTAATATTCAGCAATCTGACAGAGTAATAATTGCTAGAAACGTTTAGAAAATGATGGGACTGCCACTGTTGCAATGAAATGCAGTGACTAAAAATTGAAGCTAAGTCTTATCCATAGATGATACAGCAGCATCAAGCCACAAATTGTGGATATTGGTGTTCTCTATATATGGAAATGACAAAGCTGCTGACTGAACCTCAGGAAACATTCCTAAGTGATGAGATCCATAAAACTATGAAGCAGTTTTTCAAGGGAAGTGGTAGAAGCCCCATCGCTAAGTCACTAAAAATTAGACTAGACAAACTGTAATAAAAACTACCATCATAATCCATTCTGTTTCTAGGTAGGAGTGGGAAGTAAATACAATGTGCTTGATGGCTTCTCTTTGCCTAAATTATTCTTCCGCAGAAGATACTAATCCATAGAGATTAGAGAAAGGAACACACAAAACCAAATAGCAGTGTTTTCCCTTCCATATAGCAGGAGGTTAAGAGTGCTCCCACCCCTGCGATCTGAAAAATCCAAGTAAAAATTTTTGACCTTCCCTTTGTACCAGAGAAGTCTGAATTTTTTCTTTTTCTCTTATGGGATGTTTACAGCACCTTATTGTAAAATTTGGGTTAAGTATTTGGTCATAGGCTCTGTGTCATCTGCCAGCCTTTGGGCATCATCTTTAGCTTTCACAGAACTCCCCAAAATATGCCACTTAATTTCTTATGCCAACCTGCGATATATCAAAACCATGATGGGAAAAGTTGTGAGGTGAAAGGGATAACAGTATATTACAGTCTACCCTGTCTTAATCTGCCAAGGATCAAGAGTGTTTTATCCTTATTTATATTGAAAGCACCACCATCTTTCTAGTCCCTCAGATTCAAAATCTGGGAGTCATGCCCAACTCTTCATTTTCCATCAATTGCTTGCTAATTTTTTTTTTTCAAATCTCCCTCCCAAAAATCTTTCACCTCTGTCACCTTCTCTCCAGTCACAGCTGTCACTCCAGGTAAGACTCTCATCACATCCCCCTTGGATTATTTCACTAGCCTCCTCTTCAGTCTCCCTTCCTTTGGTCTCCCTACTCTCCAGTCTACCCTCCACATAACTGCCAAATAAATATTCCTAAAGGACAAAACTGAAAATGTCACTCCTCTGCTCAAGAAGTTTCAGTGGTTTTCTGTTGACTTGAGATTTAAATATAAGCTTCTCTATTTGTCATTAAAGCCTACAATAGACTTCAATCTATCTTCCTAAACTGATTTCACATTAACTGAATCCTGGATTCTATGTTCTTGTCAACTTGGTCTATTTGTTATTTCCCATACATGACATTCCATCTCTCACCACTGTGCCTTTGTTTAGGCTGGCCTCCATTCTTGGAATAGTTCTTCTCATCTTTGTCTTCTTTTCTTTTTTTTTGCCTTCTTTTCAAGACAGCTCATGAATCAATACCTAAAAAGAGGCCTTCTTCACCTCTCCAGTTCATATTTCTGTCTCTCCTTTTCCATTAAAATCACTTTCAATCTACTTTATATATTTTTTAATTTTCTTATATATCTAGCCCCACTCTCTCAGGTCCAGGTTTGCTATATTTTTTCCACCATCACCCCCTGGTTGTATTTGAGGAGTCTTTCTCCTTTGCCTTAGACCCATTTCCATGGGCAGTGTTCTCATTTTTAGAGGCCCAATAACTAGCACTCAGTTCCATTTAATAACAGTATTATATTAGCTTTTACAAAGAGATAATTACTTTAAATTACAGCAAGAACAAACAAATCATCATTTTCTGCAACATTTCGGGGTCATAGTCTTTCCTTACACTACCTTAGTGGGTTAAGGAGTGAAAGTGGAAGGGATTGAATATACATTTTAATTTACTTCCTACATCCTGTCAGTCTTACCAAGTTCATGTCCAAAGTCTGTATTACTGTTTTCTACTAGGCTAGAGGCCAGGAACCCTTGCTCCTCAGGGCATTATTGCTGGCCTGGCTGCAATACAATCTGCATTCTTGAATTCCAAGTTCCCTGTGGCTAGTCCTCAGAGGCCAGATGAGAGAGTTCACTTTCTACATCTAAAACAAAAAGACCAAAGACCCAGGTTCATTTCTCCTTCTGGGGGAGGAGGAGAAGGAAAGAGAAGACTTAGAACCCTCCCTCCTTATCATAAGATAATATAGTTATACCAGTTCTGAATAAAGGAATCACCTCCTCCCTTTAATGCAAATGTGATTGCATCAGGTCATTTTGAAGCCCAATATAGTTCTAGTTACTATATTTCACCACATAATTGTCACATGATTTTATGCCAAATTTTTTGCAAAAAAGTGGGATGCGACCATTATGTGAAACTTTTTAATTCTGCCAGTATTACTTAAAAATAATTTACTACTAAACTGTCTTTAATTCAAGATCAGGATGCATGGAATACTCATGAATATATGTCAAAATTGAATAGTCCAAAATGACGCACATCATTTCTTCATGACAGTTTAGGGAACATTTTCCTGGTCTGAAAAATACCTCCTGTGCCTTCATTTGCAACATCTCATATCATATGCTGCAGCCATTATTAAACATTTCATTGACATATGCAAATACTTCTTCAATGATTTGTAGAAATTTGCCTGTTTTAGGACCTCTAAATGCACATCTATAGGTTTGTGTTTTTTAGCTTGTCTTTTAGTTCCCACCAGTCTCACACCAACTTTTCATTCACTGAAAACTACCTTTCTGCAGCTCTGCTTCCACGCAGTTCAGTGAACACAATCACTGTCAGCTTGAAGTCTGCAGAATAGTTTTTATATTTATCCACAGTCAGAAGAAATGCTTAACACATTAATGTATCACTGGCAGATGAACTATACAGTTTAGCTAGCCCAAGAAGATGCAACTTTTACCATATCATGTGACTTAATCATGGCAGCTTCCCCTGCCCGCCCACTCCTCTTGCCCCTTTGGTTCTTCATTGAGTGACAATATTGTTAGTATTGCAACATTCTAAACAAACTATGCAAGTCAGCTTTCAGAAATGTACTAAAAATGAGCATTCACTGAAAATTCTAGGATTGCAGCTCACAATGCATGAGAGATAAATTCATATCCATATGCCACTGGTGAAAACACTGCTGCTCTGTTTACCTTTTAAGCAGTGTGACAAAAAAAAATATTATATCATGTGACAATTATGTGATAAAAGGTTATAAACCAGTTTTTGGACTGAAAAACAGAGTGCGGTGATTATGTCGTAGCAACAATTATGCAGCAAAATGTTATGAAGGCAATGAAAAAAGGGCTGTCCCAACCATATGGTAGGTTAACAAAGAATGTCAAGTATGTTGCAGGGCTCCAGTCTCTGAGAAGCAGGTTCTCTAGAGTCTTCCATATGGATGATCCCATTTTAGGTTGTCTGGGCATGTACCAGATGCTCCCTCTCCATTAAATATGTGTACATATCATTTTCCCCCAGAAGAATATAAGCTTCAAGAGGACAGCAACTGCTTTGTCTTATCTTTGTATGCCTGGCACATAAAAGGTTCTTAATAAATATCTAATAAATTACTTAGCATGAAAACCAAGAACTGGTAACTCTTTCTATGGTCTTACTAAAGAGCTATCAGGTTTTCCCATCTTTTCCATTTACCTTGTAATGACTCCTAGTTAATGCACTTATATTTAGTGGTGATGATCAGTCATGTTAACTGCTTAGCTCCTTGAAAAATGTCCAGGTGATTATAGTGTTCAATAATGGTTTCTTTTTCTTTAGGAAAATCAAAACTCAAAAATGAAAACTAGCTAGGAATTTATTTAGCAGAACATATAATACAATCAAAAAGACTCTCTGTTTCTGGGTCTTTGCCCTAGATGAAGAAATATAAAAATGTAAGCTCAGAGTTTTGGATGACATCGCAATTCAAAACTCCTAATATATCAGTAACAGATTCGGAACACAGCACAATACTTAAGCATGTAACTTACTTCTGAAAAAAAAAAAGTGGAAGTCTTACTAAAAGGCATAACATTTATATATTGTATGAAACTGCAGTATTTCCAGTGTTCTTTTCCACCAAGAAGTTGAGAAAACAGCCTGTTGTTTTTTTAAGGATGTTATTTCACTATGTAAACATAACAGTAGGGCTGAATCCAGATACAACTACCATGGAAGTACATATTTTCCCCATAATAAAATGATCTATAAAACCTACAATTGTTTTATCAAATATCAAGAAATGTTCACACATAATTAGTAATTGGACAATTTCTTGTCCTTCATTCCTTAAGAAAAATTTGTTGTTTGTTGTTGTTGTGCTTGTTTTGGAACTTATTCTTTTAAACTATCTAAGATATGATATTTGTTCAAGTCACACATAAAAAAAGGACAATGTAGCCCAAACTCCTATACAAAAAAAAAAGCCCAAGTACTTTCTAATTTGTAGTCTAAAATGAGAAAAGCTGACATTTCTGTAGCACTTTTAAGTTTGCAAATACCTTATGTACATTATCTCATTTGATCCGAACAACAATCCTGTGAGCTATATGTTGTTATTATGAACCCCATTTTACAGATGAGAAAAAGAAGTCTCAGAATGATTAAGTGACTTGCATTTTTGTTTTATACAAAAAAAAATGATTAAGTAGTTTCTGGTAGAATATAAGGTATCATTCTGTTTAGCAATATGTATTCTGAATATAAAGCTGTTGGTTAAAACTCAGGTTGGTCTCCAAACTTTTTCTTTAAAAATACACTTGTGGGGGCGGCTAGGTGCTGCAGTGCGTAAAGTGCCAGCCCCAGAATCAGGAGGACCAGAGTTCAGTTCCGGCCTCAGACACTTAACACACACACACACACACACACACACACACACACACACACACAAACTAGCCATGTAACCCTGGGCAAGTTACTTAACCCCAATTGCCCTACAAAAGGCCAAAAAAAAAATACACTTGTATAAATATGTGATAATTCAATAATCAAAAAGAAGGTTGGACAAATATTTAATGGCATTGGGCAACCAGACAACCCAGTACAAAAACTATAGGTAAAGAATTTTATGATACTAAAGGTTACTAACCATTGGAAATGTATCCAATGTCAGTGCATAGAATCATAAAGTCCTACATGTAGAAAGGACTTCAGCAGTCATTAAGTCCAACCACACCCCATGTTCCAAGTTCTTCTACAATATTCCTAGAAAGTAGTCATGTAGCCTCTGGTTTCACTGGCAGATAGATAATTCACTACATTGATAACTCAAGACAATTCATTCTATTTTTGAGCAGCCTACATTGTTAAAAGACTTTTCCTTAAATTTACTTTTGAGAAGGGATGGTATCAATTTTTGTGGAGGTCTTTAAAAATAAGATATTCACATTCTTATAAATTTAAATGTTTTCCTAAATAAAGATGGAAGGTATGAAAGCCATCTTCAAAGAATTTCTTGCTTATTATCTTGCTTTGTGAAATCTAGAACATACTAATTAATGTTTTCAAATGCAGAATTTTTGCATGGAAGAAGCATCATGTAAGTATATTAGACTTTTACAAAATGCATTTAGTCCTGAGAAGTTGTTTTTAATTATATTTTAAACAAATAATTTTTCTATTAATTTATAGCATAATTTCAGATATGTTCTTTCATGTCTGATTACTCTTGGTATAAATAGCTCCCACCACTTTATCTTCAGGCTTTCCTATATTCCTTCTTCCGACTTTATCCCATGTCCTAACTCTCATACCAGTGTACTAAGTAATCAATAATCTATAGACAAATACTCACATGCTTTAGGAGAATAGTTATTTAAAAGCATAAGTAGGGGAGGGGCGGGGTCAAGATGGTGGAGTAGAAATAGGACTTCCACACAGCTCCCGCTCCCACCTCCTCCAATTCATGTAAAAATGACTCTAAACAAACTTTGGAGCTACAGAACCCACAAAATGACAGAGAGAAGCTAACCAAAGCATCTGAATATACATATATATGTCATATATTATATTTTGGTTTTATGTATAAATGTACTCATATATGTATATATCTGCATATCAATATGTGATAGATATAGGTAACCAATATATATGAGACCAAAAGGCACACCCCAATAAATATAGGATCAAAGGATATAAATTAGTAGTTCTACCAAAAAAAAAAAAAGACCACAAACTATTTATTATCAACCCTACATGTTGTAGCACCAACATGATATTCATAGCACCAACAGCAACTATGAATGTGCAGGCATAATTCTGAATCACAAAATATAACAGATTCTCCATATAGAAGACAGAAAAAAAATTACACCAGAAAGTCAAATTCCAACACCAGAAAACCAAATTCATCACAGCAACAAAGAAATCTATACACAATGACACTGCAGAAAGCAACACCTCCCAAAGCCTTACCACAAACAAACACTCACAAGCCTGTCTCCTTATCTGCATCCTCTCTCTCCCACTGCCATAACTGCTCTGACTCTCAGCTTCCTCTCAGAAGCTCCACCCTTCCTGCTCCACCCATTCAGCAAACTCCTCCCACCACATACTCCATGTGATTACATTCAGCCTATTGAGGGACAGGCAAGATCTTCAAATTATCATTGCCATTACATTCGGCCCCAAGATCTTTCTTGTCCCTGACATAGGTCAATGGGACTTTAGGAGTAACTGGTGTCAACAGAACTTTACAACAATCTAACAGGGATAACAGAAAAAAAAAACGTAAAACAATAACTGAGGGTGGGGGCTTGAGCACAAGCACCCCATCATTCCCACCTTGAAGGAATGAGGCCCAAAATCTTAGGGTAAGGGGTGAAGGTCTCTTCTTCCATAGCTACTTCCTGCTGAAATTGATTGTTGAGCTGTCCCTGCCCCAAGAGGTCCAATCTAGAGGTCAATTCTTTAGGTAGCATCCAGAGCTTGATTGACACCAGGTCCAGGGGTGACACATCAGTCATAGACAGGGGGTGACATTTGGTTTAAGAACTCAGGCATCTGCAGGTGGAGGCTACTAAGCCTACAGCAAACAAATCTAGCAAACAAGTTTAACAGATAAAAAGCCAAAAACAAACAAGGAGACAACAACCAGAAGCAGGGTAGATATAGGGTCAGTCACGCTTCTGGAGTCCATGAACCCACTATTATAGCTTTATTCATTGTTGTTTATTGTTTTCTAATTTGCAACTTTTTGGTCATCATTCTGCTTAGAGATAAACTTTCTTTAATCTGAGCTGGGGCCTGGGCAATTTTCTATTTTCCCTGCAGGTGTGATGAACTTGGATACAATAATTTAGGAGGATCTATAGGGGCAGTTCTTACTTCCCTATTCCATCTAATATTAAGTGCCCTTCCTCAGTACATTTTATATAGTTCATTAGTTGTAATACCATCTATCCTTCCAAAATCTACCCCTGCTCTCAATAGAGCAATAAACAATTCTTTTCTTGACAATCTGTTATGACTTTGAATCCGCTGGCCATTTACTCTTCTTTCTTAAGGAAATTTATCTTTTTTCCATTCCTATAAGTCACCCAACTGTGAAATCTTTTTTTTTTACTTTTTTTTGGAGGGAAATTGAGGTTAAGTGACTTGCCCAAGGTCACATGGCTAGTTTTTTGTGTTAGGTGTCTGAAGCTGTATTTGTACTCAGGTCCTCCTGACTCCAGGGCCGGTGCCACCTAGCCACCGCTCAACTGTGAAATTTTATCCAGCACCTCCAAATGAGGGTTTCTTATTTCAGAGTCAGAATTAGGTGCTTATAAGCAGCATGATAAGATATGATACTTATTGGGGCAGCTAGGTGGCACAGTGAATAAAGCACTGGCTCTGGAGTCAGGAGGACCTGAATTCAAATCCCACCTCAGACACTTAACACTTACTAGCTGTGTGACCTTGGGCAATTCACTTAACCCCAATTGCCCTACTTTCCCCCTCTAAAACAGACAAAAAACAAAAATAATTTTGCGACAGCTAGGTGGTGCAGTGAATAGAGCACCAGCCATGGAGTCAGGAGGACCTGAGTTCAAATCCGGCCTCAGACACTTAACACAAAAACTAGCCATGTGACCTTGAGCAAGTCACTTAACCCCAATTACCCTCCGAGAAAAAAAGATATGATATTTATATGAGAAAATGCTAAGGAAATATTATAATAAGCATCAGAATCTCCAACCATAATAGCTGTCTTCATTACCCCTCCTTTAACTTTCTCATAAAGTCTCTAAGCAAATACCAGGGTCTATTCCCCTCTAGGTCACATAGAGTCAGTGGCATATGGTCTATGGCATCCATCTGCCGCTAAAGCTAACATATTGGTCATATTGTTACCTCCTAGCATATAATGATCCCTAAAAGTTTGCTGTACAAAAGGATTCTGACTAATACCTATAAATTTCAAGCAATCTATGTTATCTATAGAAACTCCTTCAGCCCCTTCATCACTGATTCTCACCATCCAAGGTACTAACAATTCTCCCATCCTTTGGGTAAATGGAGTTAATATACCAGTTACCTTCTGCTGAGTGAAATCCTCAATTATCTCACTGAACATATGTTTCCTCCCAGGTTCTCCTGCTTTCTTCTCAGTGTGGAGAAAATATGTACCCTCATAAAAGCCTCCTCATCTAAGTTTGTTTCATTCTCCTCCCATACATTCTCCTGGCAGTCATCAGGGCAACTAAACCCAGCCTGTGCAAGGGCTGTGCACACATTCCTTTTGCTAGTTTTTCACTTCTTTCTAGCTAATTGAACAGAAAGTTTCCCATGCAAATCAGTCAACTAACAAACAATAATTTATTCTTCTACTACCTGAAACTCTCCAGCTTGCTCTTCTGAGGGAGAGCCCAAACGCTTAATGTTTCTCATGCAAATCAGCTAACTTCCTTTCCATCTGAGTTTTCTCCTGCATCAGTTTGTCTTTGTTTTTACATATGATACAGTAACCTTTTAGTAAAACGCAGCCTCTTCTACACACTCCTGACAATTCTTTACCTGGTTTTACTGATATTCCTTGCAAAGAACTTTCTAAATTTCTAGGTTCTCCCCAGTTTTCACAGGGTCCAGTGTTTTTTTACCCCATTTCCTTGATAGGGAGGAACAACATAAATTCTCCCATCCTGGGATAGCCATTTCTTCCTCTAAGACCCTTCTATTTCCAAATAGAGATCTGATACCTTGGAATCCTGTTTGTGCAGTGAATACATCATCAGATGTATTGCCAAGGCAATATTCACAGCACTGATGGTGAGTATGAATATGCCAGCATAGTTCTGAATTGCAAAATATAACAGACTCTCCATATAGAAGACAGAAGCAAAAGATTTATTCAGACACCATAAAACCAAATCCCAACACCAGAAAACTGAATCCATTGTAGCAACAAATAAGTTAACACATATCACTGCAGGAAGCAATGCTATCCCAAAGCCTTTCCACACTCACAAGCCTAGCTGTCTTCTTGCGTACATCCTCTCTCTCTCCTCCAGCTCTAACTGCTCTATGACCAAATTCCTCTCAGCTCTGTTCCACCCTTCATGCTCCACCCATTCAGCAAACTCCTCCCACCTTCAAGTGATTACAGTCTGCCTATTAAGGGGCAGAGAAGATCTTCAAATTCCCATTACCATTGCACATATGAAAAAATGTATCAGTTCTAACCAATAATAAAATGCAAATCAAAACAACTCTGGGACTTTGCCTTGTTCCCAGTTAATTTCCAAAGATTACAAAGGATGTGCAAAGACAATATCAGAAGGGTTTTGGAGAGAAGAGACCACTAATACACTGTCGGAGCTCTGAAATGATGTAACCATTTTGAAATGCAATATATTAAAAAAAAAAGAAAAGCAACTAATATGCCCATATCTTTGGACCCAGAGATTTTGCTGCTACACTTATCTTCTAAGGAAGAAAATGATAAAAAAAAAAAAGACCTCTCCCCCCCCCAAAAAAAAATACACTAGAATTGTTATAGCTACTTTTTCTATGGTTAGCAAAGAACTGGGATTGTAGGAAGGCTAAACAAGTTGTAGTTTATGAATAAAATAGATTACTACTCTGTAAGAAATTATGAATATGAGGAATATAAAGAAACATGGGAAGATTTATATGACTAGGTACATAGTGAAGTAGACAAGATCAAGAAAACAATATGTACAATGACAACAAAGGAAATGGAAAGTACAACAAAACAAATTAAATTAAATTGTTTGAAATTATATTGCTGAAGTTTGACCCCAAAAAAGAAATAGGAAAAGAGACCTCCTTCTTTGCACAATAGGGAGGACTATGGATGTGGAACACTGCATACAGCAGTAAATACTTTTGATGTCTAAGTTTGCTGATCTTTTTTTTCCCCTTTTTTATCCTTTGTTTAATGTATAAAATCTCAAAGAGGGGAAACCAAAAAGGATATTTTGCAAAATTCAGGTCATACAAAAACAAAAATGACATTTCATAAGCTAGCATTCAGATAGCACTTTAAGGTTTGGAAAGTTCTTTGAAAATATTATCTCATCTTATTCTTATAACACCCTGGGAAAAAGGTGTCAAACCCAGGAGCTAAACACAATTACAAAACACTTCCCACAAATAAAGACCCATCTAAACAATTGGAGAAATGTTAATTGCTCACAGGTAGACCAAGTCAATACAATAAAAACAACAATTCTATCTGTTAATTTACTATTCAGTGCCATTATCAATCAGACAACCAAAGAATGAATCTTCCCATTTGATCTGGCACTCCCTTGAGGTCATAAGCCTTGCATCACCTCAATGTCCAAAACTTTGTTATCTTCAGATTGCTTCCTGCTACTTCCCACCCTTGATCCTGTCAAAATCTCATTCTCTTGGTTTCTGGAGTCTGACCTTTAGTCACCCCAGTCCCATCAAGATTCTCCTTAGACTCCTCCTCAAGACCCTTCCTGGGTCCCTCCTCCAGTCACCCTAGACTACTTTACCACCCCTAGATCTCTTCCACAAGTCTTTCTGTATATAAGATCTGTCTTGACAAGATGAAGGTGCTCAGATTCACTATAGCTCAGATTCCATCTGGCCCATTTGTCAATACAAGCTTCACAAATATTCAGATTCCTTAAGAGTCTACCTAATATGACGGATCTTTAATAAACTTTGTTTTCAATTTGGCTGAAAAAAGTCTTGGATCTAATTAATTCAGGCAGGACCTAGTGTGTCCCTATTTTGAGGTCTCAGCACCCCTAAACTTCAACAACATGTGAGTGCTTGTGTACATGTGTTAGACAGGAAATGGAAACAAAGTAGGTTGGGGAATAGGTAAACAAATTGTGTCACATGAAAGTACATGTGGCACATGAATATTACTGGGCCAGAAAAAATGGTGAATTCAAGGAATTTTGAGAAACATGAGAAGGCTTGTATGAATTAATGTTGAGTAAAGTAAACAGAACCAGGAAACATATATAAATATGTATATATGTATTTATATGTGTACATATATACATATATATGTGTTTGTGTGTCTGTATGTCTGTGTGTGTAACACAAATTGAATGCAGCAATGTAAATGAAAAGAACAATAAAACCAAACTGAATACTGTGTAATTAATGACCAATCTTGTTCCAGGAGAAGAGATGAGGAAATATAATTCCGTCCCTTAGTTGGAGAAGTGAGTGACTATGGATGTGGAATGCTATATATGCTGTCACATGCGGACAATCTGGTGTTTGTTTTCCTTTGCTGCTAAGCAGTTACTGAATTGAACTGAACACTGAACTATGTATTACTGGACAAAGATACTTGAGAACCAATTTCATCTCTCTTGTTAAAAAAACAAAATCACAAATTTCCAAATGCTTAATTTCCAAGTTTTTCTTGTACGAGTTTTTAAGCCTAAATTGCAAACGTTCTCTAATCTTTTCTGGTCTGGGTCTTTGGCACTGTTGCTTTCCAGGTTTTGTATACATTTTAACCTTATTTTCTCTAATGTATCAATCTGTCTGAGTACACTGAATTTCTTCCTCTTTTTATGCCAATATTTTAAATTGCTTTTGTACTATTTTTCAAAACTCACCACATTTCCTTTATCCTTCATTTGAATGTTAACCAAAAGTTTCTTTTAGTTTGTTTACATTTTCTCCTGCATTCAAAAGGTGTTCCTGCTAAACTTAACAAGATATGAAACCCTGAAGGGTATAAACATTTCTAAAGACATGCTTTCTTGTTCAGCATTCCTGTTTGAAATCCCTTTGTTTTCTTTTTCACGATTAAAAAAAATCATCCATTTTCAAATCTGTATTACATTCATTTCCAATACTATTTTCTTTTTCCTCTTATTTCTTCTACTTCTTTATTTTTCCTTTCTTCTTTCCTCCCTTCCTCCCTTCCTTTCTCCCTCCCTTCCCCTATCCCATTCTTCCTTCTTTCCTTTCCTTCTTTCTTTTTTTATGTAAAAGTAATGCATGTCATTATACTAAATATTTGTAAAAGGAGGCTGGAATATATAAGGATTACTCTAAAAGCCTTGTTTAAATTCCTACAGTTAAGTAGTTCTCCATATACAGTACTAATGACAAGATCAAGCTTTATTTGAACCATGGTTACAATATTTCTAGCTATAAAAGGATTCCAAGCAAAAAGTTTATTCATAAAAACTGCCAAATTTTGAAGGCAATCTAATTCATGCTAGGCACCTGTGATAGTAATGGCAATTAAAGATTCCCCTGTATTGGCTTGGTTTTCAAATTGATTGTGTTAAAACCCAGAGCTTGTTAATCCCACCTGTGGGATGGACTTGTTGATGTGAAAAGAAAGTCCTGAACTGGGAGGAGCTGGTGACGTAGATTTGGAGAGACAAGAGAGAGGCAGAAGAACTTTTTTTTTGGAAGCAGCACCTCGTGGAGAGAGAGAGACTAACAGAATTGCTGGTGGCCGCTTTGAATTGCCCTGGACTTTTGAGACCTGCCCCCTGAGCTGCCAAGGACTGAGGAGACATGGCTGTTTTGCTGGTACTTTGTCTGTCTGTTTTGATGTTGTTTTGCCAGATTTGTCCACTGGTGAAAGACAGTCCTTTTGTTGAAGAAGTTCTGGAACCTGGCTGTTCGCTAAGAAGCCCTGAGACTGTCCTGCAGACAGAGAGTGAAAACTGTCCACTGGTGAAGGACAGTGCTGTTGTTGCAGGGGTCTGGAGACTGTCCTGCAGACAGAGTGAATACTGTCCCCTGGTGAAGGACAGTGCTGTTGTTGCAGGGGTCTGGGAACCTTTCTGTTGGTTCAGAAGCCCTGAAGAAGGATTTTCTTGTTGTATGTTTACAGAAATCCTGGGAGAGGGCTTTGCTAATGTGTTCAGGGGTTCTAGGACTGTTCTACAGACAGAGGATGAATTCATGAAGGGACTGGCAATGTATCTTATGGCCTTGCTAAGCCTTGTCTCCCCAGGAACTAAGATTGCTGAGAACTTGCCTTGTGTCAAGATGAAGAAAAGACCTCCATTTGGGTATTAAGTGCTGTGCTTAAACTTGATGTAACTCTGGGGTAGATTCAATTGTGATCCAGGGGTGGGGAACTTTTGACCTTTTTGTGCTCTGTGATTGACAAATGAAGGTACTTTACTTATGTTTGGAAACTAATCTCCATTTGAGAAGAGGGGTTTTGTGGTGGACCAAATGAAAGTATAGCCTAGGGGGTGGAGTAGTATTTAGAACAGGGACTTTGTAATTGATTGAATGATTGGAAGATCCTGGGGTGGAGTAGTACTTGGAGATTATTTAATCACACTTAGTAAATGCTGTATTTTGAATGATGTCATGTTTTGATCTTCTCTGTTCTTGGTTGGTCACTGAATAAAATGGAGAGCACCTATGCTGGTATTCTGAACCTTGGGAAATTGCCTTTCCTTGGCATTACATTACAGCACCTGACTCAGTAAAGTACTTTTTTAGACTTCTGACAAAGACAGGGGACAAAAGTTCCAGCCAAACCTAGCTCTCTTTAAAACTACCTCAAGAACGATAAGAAATTTTACTAAATAAGACAAAGATCAACAAGCAAAATATCTAAATGAAGAAAAACCCCATAATCCATCCACATTGCTATTCACTCACAAAAAAAACAGAACAATAAAGGACTGAACTATCTACTCTCCATCACAGCCAAACTACTCTAAACTAGTGTCAAGGGGTTCCTGACCCCCTGATTCTACTTGGAAAGTCCATCCATGGCACAAGAGGGGACAAGGCTCTGAGATCTTGATTTGGCAGAGTCTAGGGGACTAGGGGATGAGTGAGGGGAGGGATTGAAGGTGAATAGATGTTTAAATAAACTTAATGACTTCCAAACTTTCCTGTTTGGGGAACCAGAGCTGAGAAAAATCTCTGAATTCAAGCACAAGAGACAAGAGAAACCTTAACAATAAAGAGACAAGTTAAAGAAACTTGAACTTGAATGGATTTGAATGATGATCAAATAATTTAACCCTGAAAGGGGTTAATGTCACTATCACCTCTTCAGAAATGCACCAGTTCTAATAACCTATAAAGGAGTAAAGACATAAATACTCAAGACTGGGCTATTGAAAAGGAAATTTTTTTAAGTATATATTAGAGATGATGTGGATTTTAAAAGGAGGAATTTACCATGCTTCCTAATTGGGGCACTTCAAGAGAAGATTTTTAAAAAAAATAATCATAGAGGAAGGGGTTGGAGAAAGAAGTATCTCATTAATTTTACTGATAGGAGTCAGGGAAGGAAAAGTTAGGAAAATGTATAGTGTAAAATACCCCCCAAAAAGTAAGCAACGAATAAGCCTGAAAAGAAATGTGAAAAAGGAAGGAGATCTAAGTATATATAGGAAAGGAAGGGTTAGTCAAAGGCAGGGGAAAAAAAACAAAAAGCAAAAAAGTTCTGACTAAGAAAAGCCTAATTGAAAAAGGCAGGTAAAAACAGGCAGATAGCAAACAGACACACACAACCCCCATCCCCAGTGATCTGCATTGTTCTGCAGAAAAGAGGAGGGAAAAGAAGACTGTTCCAAATATAAATAACTAGTGCTGATTTCTTTCTCCCTTTCTGTTTTCCTTTTCCTTTTAAAGAGGGGAATGGAGACAAAGAGTGTTTTAATGTGGTTAAAGAGGTTGGAGTAGAAACTATCATGCCTCAGCTGAATATTAAACAATCAGTGTGACAGTCCTGATTGCAGAAAGAGGGTAGAGCAGGGAATGGCAAACTACAGTCTATGTACCAGAAACTGATTTTGTACCAATCAGTGAGCTAAGGATGTTTTCTTTAATCTTTTAAATAAAGTTTTGTTGTATTTTAAAATGGAAAAAAAAAATTCTCAGCTTCTGGGTGGTACAAAAAACAGGCAGCAGACTAGATTTCACTTGGTAACCATAGTTTGCCAACCCTGGGGGGGGGGGGGTGGAGAGAGAGAGAGAGAGAGAGATAAGCATGGAAAGTGCATTATGCTTAAAGACATCATAGAAAATGAAACAACATCAATATTAAATATTTACGTAGCAAATGGTATAACACTTAAATACTTAACAGAAAAAATAACTGAAGAACTATGAATAAAATGGAAAATCACTGATGATAAAAATGTGTATTTTTCAAACAGCAAATGCAAGAAAAGAAGATAAAAATTAAGAATCTGAATATAATAGTTTATAATAAGCTTGCATTTAGAAAACACTTTGAGGCTTGGAAAGCTCTTTGCAAATATTATCTCATTTTATTCTCATAATACCCTGGGAGGTAGAAACTATTATCATCCCACTTTCAAATTTGGGGAGTGTGCTTGACCTGGATAATAAAACTAACTCTAATTTTTAGCCTGTCTGTTGAATTCTTGATTTGCACTTTTGAAAATGTGTTTTAATGTTTCCTTTAGTAAAACTACCATAGATTAATATTGAAGCAACTCTTTGTACCTTGTTCCAATAAGATTTTTTTGATTTCATGCATAATTTTTGTTGACTAAAAACTAGTTTCTTGTGTGAAAAAAAAAACAACAAAAACAGATGAAAAAACTGAAACTGAGAAAGGTTGTAATTACCACAGTAAAGTAAATGTCTGAGACTGGATTTGGATTCAGGTTTTCCTAACTCCAGGTTTACTGCTCTATCCATTTTAACACCTACCTACCTCATTTTAGATACAGTACCCATTTGTCAGTTACTCAGGGAAAAGCAAAATAAGTATATTTATCTCTATTTCTATCTCTTTCTCTGTCTATGTGTGTATATACATGGATAAGATGTCCATGTGTAGGGATATCTATGTTGTATGCATTATATATGTGTGTGTGTTTGTGTATTACATATCTATATATATATATATATCTATCTATCTATCTATATATATATATATATATATAATTTAAGCTCTCAATGGAACCTATGTAGCCTTGTGCCTAGCCACAAGGAACTCACAGACAAATGCAGAAAAGTGTAGATATTAATAAGGGAGTTGAAAGAAATATTTCAGAATTAAAAGGAGAATAAATGATTCTAAAAATGATTGGGTTAAATAACATTTTAGAAATAATAAATGGTCGAAGAAATTATAGCAATGAGATAAAATACTAAAACTGATAACATGCTATTAGAGCAATCTGTAGGAGAAAATTTGTATCTCTCAATCCTTATATGAACTAAGAAGAAAAAAGGTGAATGAATTGAGCATGTAAGTAAAATAACTAGAAAAACTTCCAATTAAAAACAAAAATAAAAATTCTTTGAAGTGATTGTTTAGAAGGGTTGAACAGACAGTGCTTTACAGATGTTATTTGATTTCATCCTCACAACAGCTCTGTGGGACAAGTGTTATTATTACCTCCATTTTACAGATGAAGAAACTGAGGCTAAGATAGGTTAAGTAACTTATTTCCTAAGGATAACTGTTAGTAAGAATTTGATTCCCAATTCCAATTCAAATTTTCCTGACTCCAAGGCAAGCATTGTCTTCATCTACTTGTCTTTCTTGAAGATGTGTTGTGTTGTTTTGTTTTTGTAGTAGCAAGGATCTGGAAGCAAGGCAGGTAACCAACGACTGAATAAAATGTGAGTATAATGAAAAAGTATTGCTCTATATGAATCAGTGAATATCAAGAGTTTAGAGAAGCTTAGGAGGATAAGTATAAAATGATGCAAAGTAAAGGAAGTAAACCAGCAAGGACAATTTACACATCTGCAATAATGTAAGAGAAATCAACATTAAAATATATCTGGATTCTCCTAAATAGTCAATGCAATGACCAGTCATGATTTTTTATGACTGATAGTGAAGCATGCTTCCCTCCTTTAGGCAGAGAAGTAGTGGCACCTACAGGCATGGAATAAGACATATGTTCTCAGACTTTGCTAATGCGTTGCTTTATTTTTGCTTGACTTTTATTCTTTGTTGTTAAGGAGTATTCCACTGGCAAGTGACAGAAATATACATTTTTAACATTACTAACATTGATGTAACTCATTTTCCTTTCCATAAAATTAAAAGACAAAAGGTATAAAATGTTTTTTTCAATAGTATGATAGGAAATAAAGAAGTCAAAGTCCTTCCTTAAGAATGTTATGCTTTGTAGATAAAAACTTAAATATTTCACATTCCAGACTCAAAAAGCACCTACTGATTTCAAATCAGCAACTTCAGCATATCTTTGTAGAAAGATATACCTAACAATAGTGTAACAATAATGTAAAAATAGTGTAAAAATAATGCTGACAAACTTCTCAGCATCTTTCAACACAAATGATCCCACATTGCAAACTCAATTTCTTTTAACATTTCAGGAGTAACAGAAAAGTAATGTTTTTTTTTTTAATTTCTGGTTATCAGATTATATTAGAAATTCCCTTTTTTGCTTTTTTAATTTATTGCCTATAGATATTTTTGCTCAGTTAATTAATATGGAGATTAGACAATACAGCAAAATTCAATTTTCTTCTGAAAGAATATGGGAGGAAAAAAAACTACCTTCTTCACAGAAAAAAGATCACCACCTGATTTAGTGACTAATAAATCTGTACTAGTTCAGGAAGATAGGGGTGTCCTTTACCCCAAAGAAGCCTAGACTAAGACTTATGTTCAACACTAGGGTAATCTGGGGAAAAAAGGAAAAAAAAGCTTTTAGGTTTAGAAAAAAAATCTTGGGGGCAGAACGAAGATGGTCAAGTAGAAACAGGACTTCCCCATGGCTCTGGCTTCTACCTCCTCCAATACATGTAAAAAATGATTCTAAACAAATTTTAGAGCTACAGAACCCACAAAGTAACAGAGGGAAACAAATCTCCCACTGAAGGCAACCCAGCAGGCCAAAAGGAAGGGGTTATCACACTGAGGTGGAAGCCGGGCCCAGTCCCCCATGAGCCTTGTGGTTTTGGTCCCAGGGCAGCCCCAACTAGCAGCTGCCATAGCAGACTTCAGTAGAGCAAAGCACCAGAAGCTGTGGTGGTTTCCAGACTTCTCAATCCATAATCACCAAAGACAAAATAAAAGGTCAGTGTGGAATTCTGTTGGAACAGGTGTGGACTGAAGAGCATGGTCCAGCCCCTGCCCCTGGGGCAAGAAGTGGCGGAGGCACAGCAGCAGCACGTTGTGGCTGCCTCAGAAGCTCCTGGCCTGCAGATTGTAGGGGGACCAAGCAACCATTAAGAGGGTAATCACTCTTGCTTTGACCTGCTTGGATATGTATCATGTCTTGGGTGGTGGCCCTGGGGTATGTGGCCATGTGCCAGAGCCTGTGGGGGCTGCAGAGAAGGCGCCCTCCTAATTGATCTGGCAGCTGTGAAAACCCCAGCAATTTGGGACAGAGCTATCTCCTTTCTGAAAGCAGAGTTCTACTGTGGCAAGGACTTCAAAAGTCAAGTAATTGACTGGTAACATGAGTAAGCAGAGGAAACACAATACTACCATAGATTCTTTTGTAAGGAACAAAAAGGATCAAGGCATGGAATGGGAGGAAGACGATGAAGTCAGAACTCCTGCATCAAAAGCTCCCAAGAAAAATATGAGCTGATTACAGACCATGGAGGAGCTCAAGAAGGATTTTGAAAACTAAGTAAGACAAGTAGAGGAAAAATTGGAAGGAGAAATGTAAATGATGCAAGAAAATCAAGAAAAGCAAATCAACAGCCTGACTGAAGAAAATCACACCTTAAAAATAGACTAACTCAAGTGGCAAAAGAGGTCCAGAAAGCCAATGAAGAGAAGAATGCCTTAAAAAGCCAAATTTGCCAGATGGAAAAGGAATTTCAAAAACTCACTGAAGAGAATAATTCCTTCAAAATTAGACTGGAGCCAACTGGAAGCTAATGACTTTATGAGAAGTCAAGATACTATAAAACAGATCCAAAAAAATAAAATAATAGAAGGCAATGTGAAATATCTCATTGGAACAATCAGTGACATGGAAAATAGATCCAGGAGAGATCATTTAAAAATTATTGGACTACCTGAAAGCCATGATCAAAGAAAGAACCTAGAAATCATCCTCCAAGAAATTCTCAAGGAAAACTGCCCTTATGTTTTAGAACCAGTGGGCAAAATAGAGGTTGAAAGAATCCACTGATCACCTCCTAAAAAAGATCCCAAAAAGAAAACTCCTAGGAATATTATAGCCAGGTTCCAAAATTTCCAGATCAAGGAGAGAATATTACAAGCAGCCAGGAAGAAATAATTTGAATATTGTGGAAACACAATCAGGATAACACAGGATCTGGCAGCTTCTACATTGAGGGATTGAAGGGCTTGGAATATGATATGCCAGAGGGCAAAGGAGCTAGGATTAAAACCAAGAATCATCTACCCAAAAAAACTGAGTGTGATGCTTCAGAGGAAAATATGGTCATTTGATGAAATAGAGGATTTTCAAGCATTCTTGATGAAAAAACCCAAGCTGAACACAAAATTTGGCTTTCAAATACAAGAAGCAATAGAAGCATGAGAAGGTAAACAGGGAAAAGAAATCATAAGGAACTTATTAAAGTTGAACTATTTACATTCCTACATGGAAAAACAATCATTGTAATTCATAAAACTTTTCTCAGTATGAGGACAGTTGAAGGGAATGTATATGTATATGTATGTATGTGTGTATGTATACATACACATATATGTATGTGTAAGAGGGTGTATGTGTGATTAAAAATATATGTGAGGGTGTGCATATATATGTACATGTATACATAGACAGAAGGCACAGGACGAGTTGAATATGAAGGGATGATATCTAAATAATAAAATTAAGGGGTGAGAAAAAGAACTTATTGGGAGAAGGAGAAAGGAAGAGATAGATTAGGGTAAATTATCTCATATGAAAGAGGCAAGAGAAAACTGTTACAATGGAGGGGAGGAGCAGGAAGGTAAAAGAGAATTTACTCTCATTGAATTTGGCTTAAGGAGGGAATAACATATACACTCAATTGGGTACCTTACCTTACAGGAAAGTAGGGAAGGAAAGGGATAAGACGGGGGATGATAGAAAGGAGGGCAGAGTGGGGGAGAGGGTAGTTAGAAGCAAACACTTTTGAAAAGGGACAGGGTCAAAGGAGAAAATAGAATTAGTGAAGGGCAGGATAGAATGGAGGGAAATAGAATTAGTCTTTCACAATATACTTACTATGGAAATGTTTTGCATAACTATACATATACAACCTATATTGAATTGCTCATCTTGCCAATGGGGGAGGGTGAGGAGGGAAGAAGGGAAAATAATCTAGAACTCAAAGCCTTAAAAATAAATTTGTATAAAAAATATTTGGTTTCTTTGTTTTTTGTATTTTTTACATACAACTGAGAAATAAGATATACATGCACCAGGGTAATGAAATACATCTTGCATACTAGAAAGTTGAGGGAGTATGGGGGAAGATATAAGAGAGAACATATTGGGGAAAGGGGAATTCAGTAAGCTAGCTATTTTAGCGGTTGGGGTAGGGGAAAGACGGTGAGAAAAATCTATAACTCAAAATCTTGTGGAAATGAATGTTGAAAACTAAAAATAAATAAATAAATTGGAAAATAATTTTTGCAATTTCTAACTCAAAAAAAAAAAAAACCCTAACCCTCATTCCGGCACTAACCCTAATTTTCAACCTTTCTTTATCATCTCACTCTGTTCCTGACACTTACAAACATGCCCAAATCTTCCCCATCTTTCAAAACTGTTTACTTGGCCCTGCCATTCTCTCAAGCTATTGCCCTATGTATCATTCACAACAAAACAAACAAACAAACAAACACAAAACTGTCTGCATGGTCTGCCTCTCTTTCTCGACTCCCAGTCACTCTGTTTCACTCACATTAAATAGTTCCCTCTAAGGTCACTTCATCTTTATTTCTAAATTCAAAGACTTTTTCTTATTAACCTGCATCTTTCTTGGCTTCTGAACCATTTGACACTCCTGATCACCTGCTCCAGGATACTTTCTCCTCCCTAGATTTTTGTGGTGCTGCTTTCTCTCCATTCTCCTTCTAACTGCCTGCTTGGTTCTCCTTCAAAGGATCATCTTCTTATGTTCCACTCTTAATGCAAGACTGTGTAGTCTAATGCTCTCTTGCAGCTCCTCTCCTCTTAGATATACATTTTCTCTCCTAATAGTTTCATTATAGTTTCTTTTGGATTTATTATCAACTCTCTGCAAACAACATCAAATCTACATTCCCTGACCTTGGTCTCACTTATGTCATATATTCATTCAGGGAGCAGTTCTTGATTCCAACTCTTAGATCCATTTATTTTTCGCTACTTGCATCACAGTAACTATAGTCCTGTCTTCCTCTATCTAGAATCTCCCCTCTTTGATCCATTTTCCACACAGATACCATATTAATATGCCTAAAGTGCAGATCTGGCCATATTGCTTCCCTGCTGACGAAGTATTGGTGATACCATTGTCACTCTGATTAAAAATGCAAACTCATCCATTTGGCATTTAAAGACTTTCTCAAACATGGACTATTTCTCTAGCCTGGTTACTCACCCCTCTCTCACACTTAGGACTCCAGCCAAACTTGACTTATTCAGCCTGTTCTTATCATAATGAGACATATTGCTTAGGTCTAAGATTTTTTCTCTTTTTAACTGCTTTTCTAACACACTTTAGCTTCCTTCTAGGCTTACCTCAAGTGAAACCTCCTTCAAGTTCCCTTTATTTCTGTAAAGAATGTTTTATATTTGTATACATTTAAGTTTTCAATGTGTCTTGCTGTTTAATTAATTTTGCGATTTCTTAATGGAGTTCCTCTATATCTTTCTCTTGATTTTGCTACTACAAATTATTTTTTCAATTGTTTTAAAAATTCCTCAGTTGATAAATGGTCAAAGGATATATACAGGCAATTTTATGAAGAAGAAATCAAAATAATTTATAGTCATATAAAAAATGTTTTAAATCATTATTGATTAGAGAAATACAAATTAAGACAACCTTGAGATATCATTTTACACCTACCACAGTGGCAAAAATGATAGAAGAGGAAAGTGACAAATGTTGGAGGGAATGTGGAAAAATTGGGGCACTAATTCATTGTTGGTGGAATTGTGCACTTGTGCACTGATCCAACCATTTTGCAGAGCAATCAGGAATTATGCCCAAAGAGTTGTTCAACTACTTGTACCCTTTGATCTAGCAACACCACTACTTGGTTTATTTCTGAAGATAATTAGGGAAAAAAGGAAAAGAACCTATATGTTCTAAAATATTTACAGCAACTATCTTTGTGGTGGCAAAGAGCTAGAAATTGTAAGGATGCCCATCAATTAGGGAATGGTTGAACAAGTTGTGGTATATGATTGTGACAGAATCTTACTTTACTATAAGATATTATGAGCTCAATGATTTTGGAAAAACTTGCTTGAAATAATGAAGAACAAAATGAGCAGAACCAAGAGAATATTGCATATAATAACAGCAATGTTGTTTTAAGACTGACTTAAAGAGAATGTTATTTTGACTATTGTAAATAACCAAATTATCTATAAAAGACATATGAAGAAAGATGCTATCTGCATCAAGAGAAAGGACTGATAAATAGAAATATACATAGAATAATTTACATATGCATGTATTTATGTATACATATACATACATATACATGTACATATATTTGTGTCTAATGGTAGTCTGGGGCAGGGAATGGAGGTAGGAAAGAAAAAATTTACATAATTTTGTTGTATATTTGAAATGAATAGCAAGTTGTAATAGTAGATTTACAGTTTCATATGCAATCATCTTCTTAATTGTACTATATTATGGAAATACTTATTTTATTCCATAAATTAAAAAGTAAAATTTGAAAAAAAAAATGACATTCTTTAGGCCAAGTACCATATTATCTACAAATATAAATTATCTAAAGATATAAACTTGCCTCTATCTATGCAGATGCTTGAGCAGCTAGGTGGTGCAGTAGATAGAACACCAGGCTTGGAACTGAAAATTTATGAGTTTGAATCCAGCCTCAGAAACTAGCTGTGTGACTCTGGGTAAGTCATTTACCCCTGCTTGTCTCAGTTTCATCATCTGCAAAATGAGTTGGAGAAGAAAATGGCAAACCACTCCAATATTTTTGCTGAGAAAACCCCAAATGATCTCATGGAGAGTCAGAAATAGCTAAAAAAGAAGAATGCTAATTTGACTACATCTTCTTATCTTATTACTATAGCTAGAACTTCAAGTACTATATCAATAATAGCTGAAACAATTCACATCCTTGCTTTACCCACGCCCCTCATCTTATTGAGGGAAGTTCTACTGTTTTTCCTTGACAAATTGTTCTAGCTCTTGCTTTGAAATAGATAATTTTGATCATATTAAAGTCCATTTATTCCTATGCTTTTAAGCCTTTTAACATAAATCAATGTTAATAGGTTTTTCAAAGACTCTCTGCACATATTGCTATAATAATGAGTTCTTTTATTATTAATATTGTTTATGTTTTAATTTTTCCTAATATTGAACTATTCTCAAATTTCTGATATAAATCTAAGTTGGATTTAGTGAATATCTATAACATCTTTTGTGGTATTTTAACAGGAAGGGATGATACTTAAAAGGTGAAATTAAGAGGTGAGAGAAATATAATGAGAGGAGATGGGGAGAGACAGATTGGGGTAAACTATCTCATACAGAAGAGGCAAGGGAAAATGGTTACAATGGAGGGGAAGAATAGGAAGGCAAAAGGGAATGGGTCAACCTTATTCCCATTGAATCTGGCTTTAGGAGGGAGTGAAATACACACTAAATAGGGGATCTCACCCTCCAGGAGAATATGGGGGGAAGGGGATGAGAGGGGGATGATGGAAGGGAGGGCAGGCTGGGGGGGAGGGAAGTTGGAAGCACTCACTTTTGAAAAGGGAGGGATCAAAGTAGAGAATAGAACAAGTGGGAGGTGGGATAGGAGGGAGGGAAATACAGTCAGTCTTTTACAATATATCTACTATTTATTGTTTTGCATTAGCCACACATGTACAACCTATACTGAACTGCTTATCTTCCCAGTAAGGGTAGGTGACAAGGAAGGAAAGGAATGAATCTGGAATTGAAAGTTTTAAAATCAAATATTCAAATATATGTATGTATATGTATATGTGTGTGTTTATATATATATACATATATATATATATATACTATTATTAATACCATCTTACATGTAATTGGGAAATAAGATATACAGGCACTGAGGCATAGAGATCCACTGGAAAAGTCGAAAGGGGTATAGAAGAAAATATGGGAGAGAGCAGATTGGAGGAGGGGATATCCTGTGGGACTGCTATTTTGGGGTGGTGGGTAGGGGAAAAACGGGGAGAAAATTTGTAACTCAAAATCTGGTGGAAATGAACGATGTAAATCAGAAGTTAATAAACCATTAAAAAAAGAAATAGTATGGAAAAATGAGCAAAGAACAAAAGAATTTCACTATTAAAAGTTGCTACAGTTTCAGGTAAGACCAAGACATAAACTCTTAAGAAGTCAACAAAGTGAAAACAGCTACCAAAAAGAGCATCAAAGAAAAATACTAATTGGACCCAAACCCTAGAAGGATTCCTGGAAGTGTTAAAGAAAGAAATAAAAACTGATAGAGGAAAAATTTCAGTGATGAAAGAAAATTATGAAAAGAGAATTAAATTTTGTTAAAAGAGGCACAAAAGAGAGAGGATTCTGGGAAGATGGCAGAGTAGGTCAGAAAATTCCAAACGGTTAAGATTTCCCCCAACAAAAGAGTTAAAAGAGCACCTTAGGGTGAACAAAGTGGGGGATGGAGATAAATAAGAACAAGGGCCTAACTAGGGTCCTTCTGGGAAAATTTGAGAAGATCAGAAGAAAAATCCCAGACCCAGGTTTGGTCCCTGTGAAGAGTAAACACATCCAGGAGAGGTTCCATCTTAACAGCAAGCAGCTAATCTCTTAAACAACAAGCAGCAGCCCTGGGGTTAGTTGATTTGAGATGCTGCCTCAGCCCCAGCCACCAGAACTTTTACCCCCAGGATAATAAGGGGAGTTTGGTGTCTGAGCCTGGAAAAATCTGCTGTTGCAAAGATCAGAAGGGCAAGAAGGAAACAGCACATGCAGAGTCACTGCAGGAACAGTGGGATAGAAAGTCCCTGACTGTGGACACTTACAGGAAGCTGGAAGTTTGGCTTTGTTTTCAGGCTAGAGGGAAGAATTTAAGATTTGGGGCAAGAGGCACCATTTCCCATACCCCAGGGCTAGAGATGACTACAAATAATTAAGCTATCACCACAAAAAAAAAAAAAGAAAAGAAATGCACAGGCAAAGGAGAAAGAATCCAACCACAGAAAACTATTATGGGAATAGAGATGAGCAGGATTCATCTTCAGAGGAGAATAATGAAGTAAGGAAAACCCAAAAGAATAATGTCAAGTGGTCACCTGCCCAAAAACAATTCATAGAAAATCTTAAAAAAGACTTCAAAAATCAAATGACAGAGATGGAAGAAAAACTAAAAAAGAAAATAAGAATAACCCAAGAAAAACAAGAAGAATATGAAAGGAAAGTTAACCAATTAGAAAAGGACATCCAGAATCTTAAGGAAGAAAATGACTCCTTGAAAATCAGAATTGAGCTAAGTGAAGTCAGAGAAATTATAAGAGATCAAGAAATGATTAAACAAACTATGAGTAATGAAAAAATAAAAGAGAAAGTGAAACATCTTATAAGAAAAATAACAGATTTGGAGAACAGATCAAGAACAGAAAATTTAAAAATAATTTGACTAACTGAAAGTTATGATCAAAAAAAAGAATCTTGATACAATAATACAAGAAATAATTAAAGAAAAATATCCTGAAGCATTAGCACAAGGGGGGAAAGTAGAAATAGAAAAAATCCATTGTTCACCAATTAAAAGAGGATCCTAAGATGAAAACTCATAGGAATATCACAGTCAGATTTTGAAACCCCAATCTCAAAGAAAAAATATTAAAAGCATCAAAATTAAAACAATTTAAATATGATGGACCAAAATGTAGCAGCAGAAACATTAGAGGATCCCAAGTCTTGGAATACAACATATGGAAGAGCAAAAGAACTGAGGCTGTAGTCAAAAATATCATACCCTGCAAAGTTAAATATTATCCTGAATGAAAAAAAAATGGACATTTAACAAAGTCTCAGATTTTCAAGACTTTGTTAAAAAAAATCCTAAACTTACTAGAAAATTCAACACATAAGAACCAAAAGAAATATAAGGCATAGAACAAGGACTGATTATAAGGGATGCATAGTGACAGACTGTTTACTTTTTGTATATGTAAAATGGATGTCTAAGATTCTTATTAATAATTGGGTATTTTATAAGAAAGATTGAGGTAAACCTGAGGACGATATTAATTTTAAAAGTGAAACCATTTAGGAAGAACTTAAAAGAGAAATTATTAGAGGTGCAAAAGGAAGAATTGATACAGAGGAATTAGGTGGGGGAGGAAGGCTGGTAGTTCTGGCAATCTACTTTCATCGGGAATGGGTGTATGTAAGAAGGAACAATACATACATATTTAGAAGATTATAAAAGTCTTCTAAGTTCAGGAGAAATGAAATGGTAGAGGCATAGGGAGGGACAAGAGGACAAGGGAGGGATCTTTAGAGGGGAGGATGAGGGAATAGGTAAAAGAGATCCATAGAAAGGTGTTTAGATTTATGGAAATGGGAGGATAGGAGAGGGAACCTTGGAGGGGGGTAGGCAAGACACAGGAGTGCAAGGTAATGGGTAGAAGTAAAGTAGAGGAGGCAGGAGGGACAGTAAACAAGAAATATAATCATACATAAAAAACAAATATCAGGAATAGAATAGGTTGGGAAAGTATATGTCTATATATGCATGTATATGTGTATGTATATGGCTATAGCTATAGAGAAACATCTAAACTTTATTGTAACCTTCTGGGGGGAGGTTGGGGAGAGGGAAAAAAAGAACAAAATAAAAAAGTGCACAGCAAAGAACAGAAGAAAATTCAGAAGGAAGCAAAGATGAACAATTCTCTATTCATTATTTGTGTTCTGGCATTTGAGTCTAAAATCAAATTTTGAGGAAAAATGAGGCACAAATAATACTGAAGAAAATAACACCTTAAAAACAGAATTAGCAAAATGAAAAGAATTTCCTAAAAAGCAGAATAGATCAAATGGAAAAGAGGTACAAAAACACACTGAGGAAAATAATTCCTTAAAAAATTAGAATTGAGCAAATGAAAGCTAATGACTCCATGAAACATCAAGAAACAATAAAGCAAAGTCAAAAGAAAGAGAAAATAGGAAAAATGTGAAATATCTCATTTAAAAAAAAACTGACCTGGAAAATAGGTCAAGGCAAAATTATTTAATAATTATTGGACATGTCTGAAAGCCATGATCAAAGAAACAGTCTAAACTTAATGTTTCAAGAAATAATCAAGAAAAACTTCCTTGATATCTTAAATGCAGAGGGTAAAATAGAAATTTAAAGAATTCACCAATCACCTCCCAAAAGAAATCTCAAAATTAAAACTCCCAGAAAAATTGTAGCCATATTCCAGAGCTCTTAGGTCAAAAACAAAATACTTCAAGGAGTCAAAAAGAAATAATTCAAATATCATGGAGTCACAGTCAGGATCTCACAAGATTTAGCAGTTTCCAAGTGAAATGTTTGAAATATGATATTCTGGAAGGCAAAGGAACTAGGATTAGAACCAAGAATAACCAGTCCAGCAAAACTGAGTGTAATCCTTCAGTGTAAAAAAAATGGATATTAACAAAATAGAGGATTTCCAAGAATTTATGATGAAAATATGATAGCTGAATAGAAAATTTGACATTCAAACACAAGACTCAAGAGAAGCATAAAAAGGTATACATAAAAGGGTAATCATAAGGGACTCAATAAAATTAAACTGTTTACATTCCTCTATAGGAGGATAATACATGTAACTCTTAAGAACTCTATAATTATTAGGGTAAAAGGAGTTTACCCTAAAGCAATTTACATAAATAAAGTACGTGTGAGTTTTACATAGAGTCCATAAGTGTTCTTTCAAAAAAGAAAAAATGAAAGGGAAAGAAAGAGGGATGCACTGGGAGAAGAGGGAAGGCAGAGATAGGATGGGAACATTTTTCTCAAATAAAAGAGGGACACAAGAAAGAGCTTTTACAAAGAAGAAGGAAATAATAGGGGGTAGGCAATGCTTCAACCTCACTCTCATGGAGATTGGTTCAAAGAAGGATGAATATATTAGCACTTGGTTGTGTATAGAAATGTAGAGATGGTAAAGGCAAAGGTGCATTAAGGGAAACAGTGGTTAGAAGTTAAATTGACTTTTAGGGAGGGACATAATAAAAAGAGAGAGGAAGAAACAGAACATAAAGGGGTAGAGGGAAATGCACAGTAATCATAACTGTGAATATGAATAGGATGAGCTCACCCATAAAATGAAAGCAGCGATAAGGATGCATTAGAAACCAGAATCCAAAAATATGCTGTTTACAGGAGACACGTGAATCAGAAAATACACACAGAGTTTGAATAAGAATGTGGAGCAGAATCTAATATGTTTAAGTGAAAGTAAAAGAAAAAAAGGTGGTAATAAACATCATGATCTTAGACAAAGCAAAAGCAAAAATAGACCTAATTAAAAGAGATAATCAGGGAAACTACATTTTTCTAAATGGTACCATCGACAATGGAGTAACATATAAAAAATATTTACAACAGGTTTCTCTGATAAAGACTTCAGTTCTCAAATATATACTAAGTATAGAACAGAAACAAATTTATAAAAAATAATAGCCATTCTCCAATTGATAAAAGTCAAAAGATATTTACAGATAGTTTTCTGAAGAAGAAATTGAACCTATCTATAGTCACATGAAAAAATGCTCTAAATCGTTATTATTAGAGAAAGGCAAATTAAAACTAGTCTGAGGTATCCCCTGTAACAGTAATGGGAATTTGAAGATCTTCCCTGCCCCTTAATTAGCCTAAGGGAATTTGAAGATCTTCCTTGATTTAAAGATCTTCCCTGCTCTGTAATAGGCCGAATGTAATCACATGGAACCTGTGGTGGGGGGAGTTTGCTGAGAGATGGATTAGAGCCCACAGGAAGCTGGGAGTCAGAGCAGTTAGAGCTGGAGGGAGAAGAGGACATAGCCAAGGAGACAGGCTTGTGAGTGTTTTGTTTGTGGGAAGGCTAAAGGATGAGGTGGCTCTGTACTGTATTGTGATTTATTAACTCTGTTGCTATCATGGATTCAGCTTTCTGGTTTTGGGATTTGGTTTTCTGCTATCTGAATAAATGTTTTGTTTCTGTTTTCTTATAATGGTAATAGAAATTTGAAGATCTTCCCTGCCCCTTAATAAGCCTAGGTGAATTTGAAGACCTTTTCTGATTTGAAAATATACTGTGTCCCCTAATAGGCTGCAGGTGCTCACATGGGGCCTGTGGTGGGAGGCTTGTTTTTCAGGAAGGCACAACTTTTGTTACTTTGTAGTCAAGTGGGTCATGAAGCTTGTGATATTCTCTGACCCTGGAGAAGGGTGTAGATACCTCTGAGGCAAGGTTTTGCTTTGGGGCTCACTTTAGGAAAAGTTGTGTGATTTGGCCAGATGAGACTCTGGACAACCATTGAGCCCCCCAGCTTTGAAAATTCAGATATTCGTGCTTCTCTCTCTAGTGACTAACTAGGTATGGATGTAATGGTCAGACAGCTAGAAGCCCTGTCTGCTTAATTGTGTTATTTTCTCTATATTTTTGTCTGCTTGTAACTTCTGTTTGTATTCTCTGAAGTTCCCGGTGCTGACTTTTTCCCCTTAACTAGGTAAACGATATATGTTTATTTGATTAAAGTAAGATTGTTAACCCTTTTTGAGTTGCTTTCCTTTAGCAAAGCAGATCAAAGAACCTGTGCTAGTAGCCATCCTGGATATGCTAGGGTGCTTGCTCTACACTTCTATATGGAGAGTCTGTTATATTTTGTGATTGAGAATTATGCCAGCATATTTGCAGTCACCGTCGGTACTATGAACATTGTGGTGGCACTACACCCCTTTATACTTATCAGAAATGACTAGTGCTAGAGGGGATGAGGGGAAAATAGGTACACTAATGAACTGTTGGTGGAGTTGTGAACTGTTCCAACCCTTCTGGAAAATAATTTGGAGCTACAGCCAAAGGGCAATAAAACTGTGCATACTTTTTGTCCCAGCAATATCACTACTACATCTGTATCTGAAAGAGATCAAAGGGAAAGGAAAATTATTTATATGTATAAAAATATTTATAGCAGCTCTCTTTGTGGTGGCAAAGAATTAGAAATCACAAGGATGCTCATCAACTGGGGAATGGATGGACAAGTTGACGCATATGTTTTTAGTGGTGTACTATTGTGCTATAAAAAAATGATTGTGTGGGTGGTTTCAGAAAAACATGGGAAGACTTATTTGAACTGAATAAAACTAGGTTCTTATTGTGCACAATAAAAACAATGTTGTAATGATGATCAATGGTTAAAGACTTGATTACTCTGATAAATACAATAATCCAAGACATTTCCAAAGGACTCCTGATGAAAATGCCTCACCTCAAGAGAAAGAACTGATCAAATATGACTGTTAACTGAAATATAATTTTCTCATTTTCTTTATTTTTCTTTCTTTTTTGAAATATGGCTAAGAAGTAAATATGTTTTGCATGATTTCACAGGCAATTGCTTGCCTTCTCACTGGGCAACAAAGGGGAAGGCAAGGAATTTTGAACTCAAAATTTAAAAAGAAAAGAATGATAAAAATAAATAATTTTTAAAAGGCAAACCACTTATTTTTTCATCCTAAGTTTTTTTTTAATCTGTGAATTGAGATACTTGCCCTAAATGATATTTAAGAACTCTTACAACTCTGAAATTCTGTTATTTCTCTTGTTCTTCCATGTTTCACAGCACCCGATTCAACTTAATTCACTCCCCACCCTAACTTGTTCCTATATTTAGACATCATTCTAACATGGTCTTTAAATGTCAGTCTCAATTCTCTGTAGGCAAATTTTCTATACTTATCTTGCTTTTTTGCCTTCATATATTTTATCAATCTAGCCATGCCACTTTAAATGCTTTTCTTCTGTTTCTAATAGTGACCTCTGCTTGACTTCATCTCTTCTTAGCTTTTTCTTCCTTATTCAGTCTTTCCCACTTTTCCCAAATATTTTGTTTAAGTAATCTGCAAAAATCCTCTTATGATATCTCACCACAGTCAAGAAGTAAATCTAAGTTTTCAAAAATTATGCCATGTGAGCAATATTCATAAAGGTTCTAACCAGATTAAAAGACTTTTAAGCAGGGTCCCAGAAATGAATTCTGCCTACTCTTTGAGTGCCAGCCTATCAAATTACAGAGAGATTCTTATCAGCAAAATTGCAACTGTGGTGAAGTCTTTGGTCACAGTAACTAATGAAAGAATGAAAAATACAAAATGGCCTTAAGTCCCATGTAATCTCCATCTGCTCCCTCAGTGGTGATAGCAAAGGAAAGGGGTAAAATTTTGGTTGTCTATAAAAGTTAATTGAACTGTTGGTACACTAAATAACATATTATTTGTCCAAAATAAAGATAAATTTGGACCTGAACTGCATTGATATTGCTAACCTCGCTATGAATGAAATCTGAAGACATTAAGGAACTACAGGTAAATGGCAAGCTGACTAATGAGTTCTACTCAAAGCAGGGAAATGAAAAAAAGATGACTTCATTGTGTGATTAAAGAAAAAATATATTAATGATGATGCTCTGTCATCTCTATCTCTGCCTCACCCAGAGACAGTGAAATCTTTGAACTCACTATCATTCATAACTATTCAACCTACACCACCAAAACTCTGAAATTCTTCTCTCAAACCATAGCCTTATACTCTCATCTCTCTGCCTCACTCTTCCTAACTGATTTTTTTACCTCCATTGTGACTACTAGTCACTCCATCCCTCCTTGGTTTCCCATTTCTTTAACTTTCCTTTGGCTTCACTTTCCTCATCTTAAAATGCTGTCCCTGCAGTGCTTATCATATATTTTCAAATCCCTTTCCCCCTTATCATGCCTTGCCAAATACCCACTGTGAATTATTTCTACCATCTACTTTTTCTGTTCTTATTTTCATGGGCACTAGGTTACATGGTGGAAAGAATGTTGGTCTTGGTGTGGGAAGACCTGAGTCCAAAAGTCTCTGGCTGTGAGACCCTTCACAAGTCACTTAACCTCTCTGTGCCTTGGTTTCCTAACCTATAAAATAGGACTAATAACCATATTTAATTCCCAGGGTTGTTATGAAGATAAAATGAGATAATATTTGTAAAGTACTCTCAGATCTTAGAACACTATCCAAATGCTAACCATTATGATTAATATTTATATTGAATACTAAGGAAGGAAGTTATACAACTGTACTAACTGGTTCCTGACTCCTGGGCCAACTCTGTGTCATACTGCTTCTAAGTAGAGATTGGACAGTAGGCATTTGTAGTGACCATGTCATCCCTATCACCTCTAGGAAAAATACAAAATCCCATCAGCCTTTTAAAGGTCTTTACAATCTGGCACCAGTCTACCTTTCCACACTGATTTCACATTACTCCTCCAAATACACTCTACATTCCAGTCAAAGTGGCTTACTTGTTATCCCCTGTATATGACCTTCCAACTTCTCCCTCCCTGCCTCTGCACAGGCTGTCCCCTGTGCCTGGAATGCTCTTCCTTCAATCAGCAAGTATTTATGAAACATGCATTATGTGCCAGGAACTGGACTAATTGCTAAGGATACAAGTTCAAAGAATGAAACAACCCCTACTTACAAAAAGGTTCTTGTTTCAGGGAGAAATTTGAGGTGATTAAAATTTCCTAAAGGTAATTCAGCAGACCCTCCTCTTCAGTTTTGATCAGATCTCATTGTTCATGTGCAGTGTCTGTCCAAGGCAGCACTCTGACAGATGATTTCTGTACACTATACAATCAACTTAATTTTTCTTCTGTAGATAGGAAAAAATCTTTTAATAGATTATGGATCTCACTTAGAAGGCTTTTCTATTAAAGAATCCCCACAATCATTCACAAACAGCATCTGGAGGAGCTCATCCCTTAAAAAGAATAACAATATTTTCCCCATTATGTAAACAAGGAAACTAAGACACTGAAAGGTTAAGCAATTGGCCCATAGTCACCCATGTAGTAGATAGATATCTAAGCCAAGGATTGAACCTACATCTCCTAACTCTGAGTCCATCATTCTTTTCATTATAACACCAAATTGAAAGAAAGGCTAAAGATGAGAAAAAGTTTCTTCACACAACTACAAAAGCTCTAACTTGACCTACAGCAGATTTTTCTGATTCTGAAAAATGGGAAATATATTTTTGAAAAAAGACATAGAATGATTATTTCTTAGGGAAGTACAACCAAGGTGAAATAATCACCTTAAAAGAGGTCAAAAGAGCTTAGAAACCACCTCTGACAGCCAATATTTGATTTCCTTGTCAAGCAGAGAGAGGTAGCAGCCAAAGGCAACACTGGTTTGAAGTATAAGTTCATGTGTAAAACATCAAGAAAGAATATGACTGAAGATAATATGTGTTAAAGCCTCATAAAAAAAGCAAAAAGATGTTGAAGGGAAAATGAGCCAGGAGAAAACTTGAAAAGTGACTTAATTACATCAGATCATGCCAAGAACAATTATAGATGGAACTTGAAGGAAGACAATAATGCTTTAATGCTGATGCTTCAGTAGATTTATTGACTTGGAATTCATTTATAAATCAACTGTATTCAAACTGACCATCAACTTGTTAAAGGTTAAAATTCAAAATTCCATTCAATGCATTTGGAGATACAAAGGAAAAAGTGAGATAGTTCCTGTCTTAAATGGATTCAAATTCTTCTGAGAAGCTACAACATGTTTAACAATAAATGTGTGTGTCAGTAAGTGTGTGAGTATGTATCTGTCTGCTCCCCTGTGCATACATACATGAAAGATGGTAATGAATAGTATGTAAACAGATCTAACCTCATTGTCAGGAAGACCAGGCCTTGACACTGATAAAAACTAGCTGTATGAACCCTACTCACTTTGCCTCCCAATGATCTAGGACAGTAGTGACAAACTCAAAAAAGAAATGTGTCACTAAACCATAAAGATCCCTGTGAGGGTACATATTGACTTAGAAAACCATATATTAATTTCATTTTTATTATGTATTTGTTATTTGTTATTGTTTTCCATTGTGTTTTTACTTATTTTTGTTAAATATTTCCCAATTATATTTTAGTGTGGTTTGGGGCTGTACTCTGGAGTTTTGCAGAATGCTGTGGTATGTGAGACACCTCTATTCTAGGAAATCTTTTAAGTCATTGTAATGCCATGCATGAGCAGCTTTCCAGAAGAATGCCACTGTGAACAGCTTTTAAGATTCTGATTACACGGTATAATGAACACTCTGTTTATTCAGTAACAAATCAAAACAAAACATTCACAGAAAATCAAGGTATAGCATTCACAGTATTACAGCTTATCACAGAAAATCACAATATAGTATTCACAACAGCTTATCATTAACATGGCCACATAGTTTCCACCATAGTGACCACAAAGTTTTGTACAAAGAACAATCATCTCAAAGTACAATTGTCAAAGACTTCCACTCATGGGACACACTAAGTTAACTCAATCAGTCACTTATTCGGCAATCAATTACTAAGTATCATTAATCACTAAGTACAATCATTAGAAAACACACAGACCCTTTACCCCTCAGTCACTAGTAAACTACAATTTCATCACTACTCAGTAACCACAGAGAGGTCTTTTCATCTTGACTCAAGGCAGGCAACTCCTACCTGAATCCACCAAACAATCACCTGGATTCAAAGGCAGACAGTTCCCAGTTCCTTGTCCAGCTCTCCATGTAAGTCCTGCTCAACACTGAAGTTCACAGGGTCCAGTCCATCTCAAATCCTTCACAATTTCTGTTTCTGGGAATTTAAGGCTTAACCAAGCCACAAACAGACAAAGTCTTAGCATCCCGAGTCATGCTTCCTTAGTCTTCTGCCCCTTGTTCAAAAAATCAGAATCACCTTATCCAGACTGGGAAAAGGGAAAATTCCTGGGCTCCTAGCCTCCAGGGCCTCCTGGGTTCCTAGGCTTCTGGGCTCCTCTTCAGAAGAAGCTCCACCACCACAAGTTTTCAGGAAATTCTGACTCAGTTCTCGATTCTCATTTCTCTTCTGTAGCTGCTCTGCCTCCAGATGCTGGTCCCAAGAAATTCTGTTCATGCCTCCCTGGGGAATTTCTTATATACACATAGAATTAGCTTCCTGTTTCAGCCAACCCCTTCCTGTCACATCAGTAACAGGAGACAGGAGTTCATGTCTTCTGTTTCCCCAACAGAGGCTTGATCAGTTACTAAGTGCTAAATACCTGCTACCTTTGCCAACACAAAGGGATCTTCAAATTCAAATTAATTACCATTACATTCCATATACATGAATAAATGACTGAGTTACCTTAGTGTGCCCCATGGGTTGAAGACTTTGAGATGATTGTTCTTTGTTCCCGAAGAACATGGTTTCTGAAGAAAAGGTTGGGCCAGTCGAGTAGAGAAAGCAGTCTGTTGCTTTACTGGTATCCATGAAATATTCAGAAACTTCCAGGACTTTTCTAGCCATAACATAACCATGCAAGTTAACCATAACCAGTTAACCATAATGATAACAAGTTTAATTTGGGATATATTTATTTTATTAGGTCGATGGAAGACATACAGAAGAAAGTTAGAAATGTGAGAGCTGGCTATGCAGATTTGAATAATAGTTGAACCTACTAAAATGAATGAGATTATATAACAGCAATGCTACCTGCAGCTGCTGTTGGGGTATAAGACTAATAACACCAGCACACAGGAAGGCTGCTAGCTCAGGTTCTTTGATCTGCTTTTCCAAAGGAAAGCAATTCAAAAGAGGCCAACAATCTTTTTTTAATCAAACATATATATCATTTACTTAGTTCAGGGGGAAAAGTCAGCACCCTGAACTTCAGAGAAAATACAAACAGAAATTACAAGCAGAAATAATAGCATAAATTCCAACAGACAGGGCTTCTAACCATCTGACCAAATAATACAAAAATCACAGATCAACAGACACATCCAACTGTCTGACCATTACATACATACATAGTTACCAGTGAGAGAAGCAATAGGAAATGGGTTTTCAAAGCTGGGGGGCGAGGGGTGAGAGACCCTTTACAGCTACATAGGATCTCTGGCTGCCTCACATGAACACTCTTTGCATGAGTGAGCCCCAAAGTAAAATGCTAACCTCAAAAATTTATATATACTTCAGGGTCAGAGGGCATCACAACCCTTGTGACCCAGAATCATTTGACTCAAACTCATATGATTTGGGCTTCCATGGGGCTTAAGCAGGTGACATAGACCTATTAATGGATGGTAAAGATCTTCCCATTAAGCAAAAGTACATTAACAATACAGATCATCAAAAGAAAGATTGTAGAAAGAGTAGAGAAGAAAACTTGGAAAACTCTAGGGTACACCAAACTTTAAGAGAACAATGAATACTGCCATCATTTCCTTTCCTTTCAATCTCTTCTTAATTCTCCACATTCTAGCATACATTTGTCTTTCAAATTAAACTGCTCTCTCCAGAGTTGCTACAGATTTCTTAATTACCAATACTTATAATTAAAAAGATGTGTCTACTGATTGTTTAGAAGATTACCAAATCTAATGACCTTTTCTCACTTCTCATCCTTCTTGGCCTCTCTACAATCTTTGATACCCTTTTGATCATTCATCTTTGATACTCTCTTCTCTCTAGGTTTTTGTGACATTACTCTCTCCCATCTTTCTACCTATCTGATTGATCTTTCTCAGTGTCCTTTACAAGACTTTCATCTTGCATCCCCAACTGCCTGTTAGACATCCCAAACTCAATATTTCCAAAAGTGAATTCATCATATTTCCCCTCAAATTCTCCCCTTTTCCTAATTTCTTTATTTATCTTGAGAGTACCACCATTTCTCACATGGATAGTTCAGTGTGGCTGGTGGAGGATCTCTGGTTTCTTAGTGTTGATTATCAGGCCAAAATTAGCAGAGGCAGCAGAGAATCTATCCATATTCTGCTGCATCTTGGAATCAAAGGTTGCATTGAATGTAAAATCATCTGCTAACAAAAGTCACACACCAACTCCCATTCTACTTTGGTCTTGGCTTGTAGCCTTTTCAAGTTAAATAATTTATCATCAGTGTGTAAGCTGATCTTGATGCCATTTTCATCCTGGTTGAAGAATCTGACAACACCAGAGAAAATTATGCTGAAGTGCATGGGAGTAAACACAACCCTGTTTCATTCCATTGATGATGAGGAAAGCATGACAGCATTATCATTCAGCCAGAACCAATGCAAGCATGCCATCATGGAACCACTAGTCATAGTAAATGGAATAACATTGAATATTATTAATAAGTTCACTTACTTTGGCAGTACACTCCCCAGGGTTGTCCACATAGATGAGGTTGAAGTATATATTGCCAGAGCTACCTCAGTGTTTGGGAGGCTTTGAAAGAATGTGGGACCCTTTGACCCACCAATATTGCTTCTAGGGCTGTATTCTAAAGAGATCATAAAAATGGGAAAATGACCCACACGGACAAAAATATTTATAGCAGCTCTCTTTGTGGTGGCCAAGAACTGGAAATTGAGGGGATGCCTATCAATTGGGGAATGGCTGAACAAGTTGTGTCATATGAATGTAATGGAATATTATTTTCCTATAAGAAATGATGAACAGGCAGACTTTGGAAAAGCCTGGATAGATTTATATGAGTGGATGCTTAGTGAAGTGAGCAGAGCCAATAGAACATTGCAAACACAGTAACAGTCACAGTATGTGATGGCTGATTTTGATAGACTTGGCCCTTCTCTGCAATATAAGGGCCTAAAACAGTTTCCAAGGACTCATGATGGAAAATGTCATCAACATCCAGAGAAAGAACTATGGAGTCTGAATGCACAGCAAAGCAGACTATTTTCTTTTTGTTTTGTTTTGTTTTTTTTCTTTCTCATAGTTTCTTCCATTCATTATAATTCGTCTATACAACATGACTAATGTGAAAATATGTTTAATAGAAATGTAAATGTAAAGCCTATAACAGATTACAGGCTATCTTGGGGAGGAGGGTGGGAAGGGAAAAAATTTTAAACTTATGGAAGTAAATGTTGAAAACTAAAAATGAATAAATTTAAAATTTTTAAAAAGAGTGTGGGAAAGAAGAGGCATCAGGTTGCATACCAAACTGAAAGTTTACAAAGCTATTGTGCTAACTATACTGTTGTATAGTGGTGAAACATGGGAAATCTATCAGCACCATGCCAGAAAAGTAAACCACTTCCACGTGAATTGTTTCAAGAAGATCTTAAAAATTACCTGGCAAAATACGGTTCAAGTCACTGAGGTCCTCTCTAGAGTTGAACTGCCAAGCATTTGAATTGTGGACTGGTCAAATAGCGTGAATGCCAAATACATGCTTCAAAAAGATTATTTTACAGAGAAATCATTCAATGAAAGAATTTGTATGGTGGTCAGAAGTATAAGGATCTTTCTTTCATCATGGCTTTTAGGTAGAACAATAATTGTTAAATTATCTCTCCCCAATTTATTTTCCATGTCAGTTGTTTTTCCAAAGAGATATTTGACATTTTCCTCTATTTTTCCTCCTTTTGATTTTGTTTTATTGCTTCTTGATATTTCATGGAGTTATGAGCTTCAACTTTCCCAATTCTAATTTTTTTTGCCTTTTTTTTGGAGGGCAATTGGGGTTAAGTAACTTGCCCAAGGTTACATGGCTAGTTTGTGTGTGTGTGTGTGTGTGTGTGTGTGTGTGTGTGTGTGTGTGTGTGTGTGTGTGTGGGTGTTAAGTGTCTGAGGCTGGAATCAAACTCAGGTCCTCCTGACTCTGGGACCAGCACTTTAGTCACTGCACCACCTAGCTGCCCCCCAATTATAATTTTTTTTTTAAAGCAATCGGGGTTAAGTAACTTGCTCAAGGTTACACGGCCAGTTATTTCTGGGTGTGGTGCTGAGTGTCTGAGCCCGGGATTTGATCCAGGTCATCCCAACACTGGAGCCGGTGCTCTTACTCGCTGAGCCACCTGGCCGCCCCTAAGCAATTGGGGTTAAGTAACTTGCTCAAGGTTACACGGCCAGGTGTTTCTGGGTGGGTGCTAAGTGTCTGAGCCCGGGATTCGATCTCCAGGTCTTCTCAACACTGGAGCCGATGCTCTTACCCCAATTATAATTTTTAAGGAGTTATTTTCTTCATTGTGCTTTTGTACCTCCTTTTCCAGATGACCAATTCCACTTTTTAGGGAGTTGGAGAGGAATACGAATGTTAGAAGACTGTTGTATTCTTCCACCTATCATTACTTTTTGAATTATATTCAGTTTCAAATCTTTGGAAGCAAGAATGCTTCACATTGTAGCTATATGCTATTATCAAAATAATGAATCTTTAATATGGGCTTTTGTTTTTGGAAGAAACATAAGATCTTTAAAAGAACTTTGTAATTTCCAGGGGAAATGGACTGTTGGAACTATGGACTGTTGCCCTGTTTGTTTGATATCTTCAAATTATAGGCCCACTAGTGGTATTGCTTGGTCAAAAGTTATTCATTTGTATTCACTTGGGAACATTTTAGGCATGGTTCCTAGTGAGCCTGAGGGACTAGGAGGATGGTGTTACCCTCCATAATAATAGGGAAGGGAGGAAGAAAGGAAGTTTTAGAGTGAAACATAATGAATTCTGTTTTGGACATATTAAGTTTAAGATGTCTACTAGATATCTATTTTGAGTTTCCGAAAGGCAATTGAATAGGTGAGACTGGAAGTTGGCAGAGAGATTGGGGCAGGAAAAGATTTGAGAATCCTTACCACAGAGACAGTAATTAAATCCACAAAAGCTGATGAAATCACCAAATGAAGTAATATAGAGGAAGAAAAGCAGAGGACCTTAGGACAGAACCCTGAGGGATACCTAGGCATGACCTGCATGAGGATCCAGAAAAGGATACAAAAAAGCAATAGTGAGATAGGTAGAAGGAAATCCAGGAGAGAGTAGTGTCCTGAAAACCTGAAAATCAAGGAGTAAGTTATCGACACTGTCCAAGGCTACAGTGAGGTCAAGGAGAATAAGGGCTGATAAAAGGTCAATAGATTTGGCTACTTTCCCAATTTGATATGGAGTGTTTGATAGCCATTGAGGTCCTTTTATTATTCTTCTTATGTCAATTTATATATATTTTCTAAACTTTAGGAAATTGTCATATTCAGTTTTGATGTACTTTTCTCCATCCACTACTCATTTTTTAGTGTCAACATTTAAGTAGGTCAGATTGGGGTGGTTTTACTTGCATGTCACACAATCTCTCTCATTTACATTTTTTCTTCTAATTTTGTATCAATTTTTCTCTTTCCTCTCATAAGTCAATGAATTTAGGGGTACAGTACATATGTACTGCATGCACCTGGAATCATAAAGACCTGAATTCAAATCCAGCCTCAGACACTTATCAGCTGTTTGACTCTGAGCAAATCACTTAACCTCTTCCCGCTTCATTTTCCTCAACTGTAAAATGGGTATACTCTGAATGTTGTTGTGAGGATCAAATGAGATAATATTTGTAAAGAGCTTAGCATAATGCCTGGGACATAAAAGGTAGTGAATAAATGCTGGTTCTTCCTTCCATAAACTCTAATTACCTTTACTACTTTAATATGTTTTAATTATTTTTCTTTTATTCTACTGTCAATCACTAAGCATCCCTTCCCTTTAATAGACCCCTCTCTTGTAATGAAATATAATTATGTTGAGTAAAATAAACAAATGTCATGCCATCTTTACATTTGAGTTTCAAATCCAGAATGAAGATCATAGATCTAATTGCCATCTACTTCTGCCACTTCCACAAATAAAGAAACTGAGGCCCAGGGACATGAAGTGATATCCAAGGAGAGAAAGGAGAAAAGGGGCCAAAGCAGGTTTCCAATCCAGATCCTCCCACTCACTCTTTAACATACTCCTTCAACATACCTCCTGACTTTTCTGCAATATGTATGCAGAATTGGTTGAAGATTAAAACATTACTCTCAACTCCCTGCCCCATACCTTGTGATTATTTAGAAAGGTTTGTATAGACACAGGCAAGTCTGAAGAAAGTCATTTAAACACCAATTCCCTCTTGTATATGAAGAATATCCATGACCTTGTCTGAGTTTTGGACAATGTCAAGAACATAAAAACATCTTCCAAAAATCACTTATCTTATTTTCAATACATTCATTCAAGCACACCAGTGAAAAATATTTATCTTTATTTTACGTCAGTAGTATACACATTTCAGAAAGCTGGCTCCGCTATTATATCCTTTCTTATATATACACAGTATTAATCTTTACAGTGTCTCTGCTCTACATACTAATCCTAATATTTAAAGGTACAAAGGAAACATTCTTATATCCTTAAAATGCCTTTTGAAACTGAAACTGGTGGTCAAGCTTTAAACAAAAAACAAAAAACCTTGTATTGAGTCTTTGCAAAGTGTTTTCTTTGCCAATGAGCCATTTCAACCCTTGCACCAAGAGCATGTACTTCCACCAAAAGTCTGCATCTACTTGAGAGAATGCTTGTATTATCTTCATGGTACTGTTTGGAGAATATGAGCTTTGTTCTCACATTTGGGTTCAGAAAGGCACTAGGTAAGCACATTCCTACCAGAGAAAACGAACCCTAAATGTTTCAACTCTCTAAGCTGTGTTCCACCTAGAACATGCTCGCACTCAGGTTAAAATGTTTTTGTTTTTGGAAGAGGGACCAAGAGATTAACAGGGGTGGGGGTGCAGGGGCAAGAAAAGTGTCAAGACTTGATTGTGAATGACTTCTCCTTCTGAAAGCACATGCCCATCCTAAATCTTGCTTCATTTCCATGCAATATGGCCCTGGTCTGGAACTCTTGTCCAGAGTGGTTTTGTAGCTATTGTTTAGAGGTATAATTTCCCACCCCACCCACAACCTTTCCTCTGAGATTTGAGGTAGGAAAGAAGGCTCACAAACACAATGGAAAAGTTAGGCTGACTATTTTAAAAAGTTATGGAGTGGGGGCTGGGAAATGGCAATGTCCCCTAGTTGTTTAGGATAAACCCCCAGTATGGACAAATGACCTCAGTATCAGTTGGCCATTTTTCCATTCTTAGAAGGATTTGATGATAATGATAATTTGATGATAATTTAATGATCAAACACCAAGAGGAAATTAATGTTTAAATTATTTTCCTTAGACTTATGTGTATCTGCAAATTTTTTAAAATAAATTCTTGGAACTAGGTAAGAAATGAGGATTATATGTAGGGCTTCTCCTGTGCGGCTTTTCATATCTTTTGCAGCTTCTCATACCTCCCAGGTATATAATTGGAGTAGGAAAGTTTTACAGCAGCCTGTTGCAATAGTACTTCAATAGTAGCAGTGCTGGTGACAACTTTGAAATTTGTAGATTTACAATCTTTTTTTTTGGTCTGATTTTCTTGCTTATCAAAAATGAGCACAGGGCCTCCTCAATATGATGAGATAGTAAATTGTAGTAGATCCCTCAGTTCCTTCTAGGAGCCAGGGTAGGAGCTTCTTCTGGGAGGTAGTGTAATACCTAGAGCCCTAGCCTTTTTTTTGCCTTTTTGGAGGGCAATTGGGGTTAAGTAACTTGCCCAAGGTTACATGGCTAGTTTTTTTGTGTGGGTGTTAAGTGTCTGAGGCTGAAACCAAACTCAGGTCCTCCTGACTCCAGGGCCAGCGCTTTACTCACTCTGCCACCTAGCCGCCCAAGAGCCCTAGCCTTTGAACCAGGAAGACTGGGGTTAACTCTAGCCTCAGACACTTATTAGGACCCACATAACTGTGGGTAAGCTACTTAATTTATTTTAGTCTCATTTTCTTAAAGTGTAAAATGGAGATGTGTTACTAGCACCTACCTCAGAGGGTTGTTTTTTGGTTTTTTTAAGGATCAGATGAGAAAATATGCTTAAGTACTTTGCAAACCTTAAAGTGCTATATAAATGTTAGCTATTTGTTATTATTTCTACATTTTTCTTCTACTTATACTATCCTTGAGTCGAGTTTATACTTGGCAAAAATCTTACTAGCTTCAACTCAGTCAAGAAACATTACAACCAAGCAAGCTACAAAATTAAGAAAGAAACATCCCACTGCCTAGGCTGATCTTGAAACATATAAAGAAGTGTCAGTCAGAGGCCTATTCAGCCATATTTTTTAGGTCTTTAGTTCACTCATAAAACTAGAAGAATTAATTTAACTCACATAATATCAATTATTAATTCCGTGACTGTTAAATGGCAACTTAAGAAAAATTGTCACCCCTACTTGTAAAGGCAAGCATAAGCAGCTTTCCTGACGACTGCTGCTGTGAACAGCTTTAAGATTCTGATCACATAGTATAGTGAACTCTATATTTATTCAGCAGTAAACTAAAGCAAAACATTCACAGAAACCAAAGTACAGTATTCACAATGTTATAACATAACAACTTATCACTAAAGTGGTCACATAGTTTTAAATAAAATGTATCATTCAGTAAGTCCTTAACTCAATGATCCTTAAGAATCAAGCCTCCTTAAGGGACACAAAGTACAAAGATCAAAGTTCTCCACCCCTAGGTCACATTGTCTTAATCTCTCAGTCAAAAAGTCTTCTTTCTTCTTGATTAGAGATTAGTTTACAATCATCCTTAATTCTACTCTGCCATATTTTTTTTAAATCATCCTTAATTCAATCATCCTTAAGAGGTACCAGTTACAGAGTACAAAGTTCTTCCACCCCTAGACCACAGTAAATCATGATCTTCTCAGTCAGTACTAAGTACCCAAGGAGAGGTCTTTTCATCTTGACTCCAGTCTGGCTCTCAGATTCCATGGTTCCTCTTCCATGGTCCCAGCTTTTGCCTGAATTTACCAAACTGTCACCTGGATTCAGAAGTAGGCAGCTCTCTGGGGCGGCCAGGTGGCTCAGCGAGTAAGAGCACCAGCTACAGTGTCAGGATGACCTGGATCAAATCTGGGCTCAGATACTCAGCCCCACACCCAGAAATAACTGGCCGTGTAACCCTGAGCAAGTTACTTAACCCCGATTGCTTTAAAAAAAAAAAATTTAAAAAAAAAAGAAGAAGTAGGCAGCTCTCAGCTGCTCGTCCAGCTTCTTATCTAATTCCCATTCCGTATTGAAGCTCACAGTGTCCAGGCCACCTCAAGTCCTTCACAGTTTCTGTTTCTGGGAAGACAAAGCTTAACAAAGCTAAAACTACATTCATACACATTGCCGGCACCATCATTAATTCACTTTTTGCCTGTGAAATCAACAAAGATCCACAAAGTCTGAGAACTCAACACAAATCGTGAGTATAATCCCAGGACCTCTGAAACCCTCCTCCAGGACTTCTGTAAACAGACAACAAGAAAATTCTTTCAGGGCTTATAGTAAGGTCCCAGGGCTTCTGTACAAAGTATTACAACCACAAAACAACACAGACAGAACAGACAAACAGAATGCTGAGATACCACAAGTTTTCTCCTCAACTCTGCCATCACAAGTGTTCCCTTCTCAGTTCTGCTCTCTCCCAGCTTGTGCTCAGCTTTTTTTCTGGTCATTAGCTCCTCCCTGTTCTGCCCCTTCCTGTTGCATTAGCAAGTTCCTCCTACTGTGGGTTTCACAAGTTCTGTTTCTTAATAAAGACTTGATATAATCATGGACAAGGCTCAAAAGAAATTAGAACTGAAACAAGGTGCTAAATAATTAAGTAGCTGAAACAAGGCACTAAGTACTTCTTTCCTTGCCATTACACTACTCAGTAAACTACATTGTTTCCTTGTCTGTAAGATGAAATATAGACTTTTTGTTGGCTTTTAAGCCATTCACAACCTAGGCCCCACTAACTTATCTAGGACCATCATCTATTATTCCCTTTTACTCTTTAGGGTGCTGTCAAAATTGGCTTCTGGTTGTTCCTCACACTTAAGAGTCCATCACTCATCTCTGTGACCTTGGATAGGAACTTTTCCCCTTGCCTAGAATCACCTCCCTCCTCATCTCTAGATCTTGGAATGTTTTAGTTAACTCAAGCTCCATCTTCTACTTTCCTGATTCCCCCAATGGCTTGGTACCCCCCTCCTTAAACTACTTTGTACTTAATTTCTATATGTTGCAGAGAAGGTGCTGACCTACCTAGGTAAAGAACATTTCCTTACCTGGGAATTCCCAACATTAATGAAATTGTATGTCAATCCCCATATTCTATCCCTTTCTATATATACTTATATATGTAAGCAATGTCTCTCCTATACAACATATGCTCCTTGAGAACAGAGACTATTTCTGTTTATGTCTCCTCAACACCTAGCACAATGCCTGGCATATAGTAGGAAATTAATAGTCATTAATTGGCTAGGGTATGGATAAAACAATCACATGGAGAAAGTTCTGATTTGTAGTAATAGCTGACATTGATATAGTACTTTAGGATTAATAAGCATTTTTACATGTATCATCTCCTCTGTGCCTTTTAGAACACTTTAGTTCTAAAGCTAATTTCTGCCCAAATGTTTTCTGGTTTTCCCAGATTCTCTAGCAAATTGGCAAACCTTCCTCAAGCAGTTCGTGTTCTTGAGTTTATCAAGCATGAATGTACTGCCTTGCTAATCCACTGTATTACATTCTTCATTTTCCACCTGGTTGTAATCCTATGGATTTCATCATGCCAGACTAGGTACCCTCTCCCCCTCCCCACTTCTATGTTTTCAGCTTCTTTTTATGTGTTGTCTTCCTTTGTTAGTTGTGAACTCCATGAGGACAGGAATTATCTTTTTTCCTTTCTTTGTATCCCCAGCACTTAGCACAGTACATAGTAGTAGGTAATTAATAAATTAGTATTGACTGATTGTCTAGTTGGCCACTTTTCTATTTCTTCACTAGTAGTGAATAGTTAAAATATGGTGAAACTTTTATCCTTTTCATCCTTCATTATTTCCCTTGAAATTCTTAACCTTTTCTTCTTCCAAATGCATTTTGTTTCTACTTTGTCTCATTCTATATGACACTTTTTTGGTAAATTTTTTATTCATTTTAAACTCAAATACAAAACAAGAAAAGAAAAAAAAGAAATGTATATGTCTTTTTAAGGCATTCTTCTCCTCATTGGATTTTTGAGCTTCTTTTGCCATTTGAGTTAGTCTATTTTTAAGGTGTTATTTTCTTCAGTCAGGTTGTTGACTCTTATTTCATAACTTTCTTGCATCATTCTCATTTCACTTCCCAATTTTTTCTCCACTTCTTTTATTTGGTTTTCAAAATCCCTTTTAAGCTCCTCTATGGCTTCTAACCAGCTTATAGTTTTCTTGGAAGCTTTTGGTGCAGGAATTCTGACTTCGCTGTCTTCTTCCTGTTCCATGCTTTGATCCTTTTTGTCCCCAAAATAGCAGTGTAAAGTTGAATTGCTCTGTTTGCTTTGCTTCCTTTGCTTGCTCATGTTGCCAATCAATTATGTGACTTTTGAGCCTTTTGCCACAGTAGAACTCTGCTACCAGAAAGGGGAGCTTTATCCCAAACGTTGGGGTTTTTGCAGCTGCCAGAGCAATTAGTTGGGTGACCTCTCTGAAGCCTCCACATGCTCTGGTAGACTGTTCATGCACCCCAGGACCTCCACCCTAGACAGCAATCCATATCCAAGCCAGTTAAGGCAAGAGTGCTTACCCCTCAGACTGGTTGCTTGGTCCCCCTACAATCTACAGACCAGGAGCTCTGAAGCAGCCACGTGGCAGCGGCTGCACAGCCATGGAGCCTCAGCTGCTCCTCTCCCTGGGGGCAAAGGCTGAATCACACTCCCAAACTCCTTGTTCCCACAAAATCTACACTGACCTCTCACTTTGTTTTTGGCATCTATGGGTTGATAATTCTGGAAACCTCCACAGCTGCTGGTGATCTGAAGTCCCTCCATCCGGGGGCTGCTCAGGCTGCCCTGAGGCTAAAACCTCTGGCTTTAGTGGGGCTAGGTTCGGCTCCCAGAGCACTGCACTGGCCCCTTCCTGCCGTCCTTCTGGGCTGTCTTCAGCGGGAAGTTTTCTCTGTGTCATTTTGTGTTTTCCGTAGCTCCAAAGTTTGTCGACAGTCATTTTTTACATGAATTGGAGGAGGTAGAAGCCAGAGCCCCATGGAAGGCCTGTTTCTACTCTGCCATCTTAACCTACCCCTTTCTTATCTGCTCCCCCAACCCTATCCCCTAGTGCTCTTATTTCTTTCTTAATTTAGACAATTTTTACACACTTTTAGATGTATACGTTGTTCTCACTTTAACTCATTCCTGATGAGAATAAAGTTCCAGCACTACCCAATCTCCCCTTTATTAGCTTCTTCTCTATCATTTTTTTCTTTCATGCCTCATTTTTATGAGATAATTACTCCTTTTTACCTCTCAATACACGGTTTTATCATACCCAGCTCAGCCCAAGTCTTTCTTTCAAACTAACCAAGTAATGATGACAGTCATAAGAGTACTGATAACATTTTCACATATAAAAATTAAACAGTTGGACCTTTTTGAGTTTCTTATAATTGGTCTTCAATATTTACTTTATTTTTCTCCTGGATCTTATATGTCAACTTTTCCATTAAATTCTGCTGTTTTTTCACAAATACCTGAAAGTCTTTCAGTTCCTTAAATATTCATTTTTTTCATTCAAGATTACACTTACCTTTGCTGGATAAGTTATCCTTGGCCATAACCCCAGCTATTTTACTCTACAAAATATGGTCTTGCAAGACATACAGTCCTTCAATACAGTAGCTACTAAGTCTTGTATAATCTTTATGGTAGTTCCATGATATTTAAATTTTTTTTTCTTGTTATATGCAATGTTTTCTCCTTAACCTGGGAGCTTTGAAACTTGGCTATAATCTTCCTGTAAGCTTTCTTCCTGGGATCTCTTTCAGGTGGTGTTTGGTGGATTTTTTTTTCCTACTTCTGCTTTGCCTTCTTGTTCTAAAACTTCAGGGAATTTTTCATCGGTAATTTCTTGTAATGTTGTATCAAGTTTCTTTTTTTGATTACATCTTTAAAGTAGTCTAACTATCCTTAAATTGTTTTTCCTCCATGTGCTCTCCAGATCAATTGTTTTTCTTATGAAATATTTTACATTCTCTTATTTTTTCATTCTTTTGATTTTGTTTTATTTCTTGGTGTCTTATGATGTCATTAGTTTCTCCTTGCCTAGTTCTAGTTTTCAAGAAATTATTTTCTTTTTTTTAATTTTCTATTTCCAGTTGCTTGACTTTCTTTTCATAATTTTCTTGATTTTCTTGTATGATTTGTATTTTTATTCTAATTTTTCCTCTGTCTCACTTATTTGATTTGTAAAGTTCTTTTTAAGTTCTTCCAAAAATCCTTTCAGGGATTGGCACCATTTAATATTTTTCATTGAAAAAGGAGTGGCTTTTTTTAGTCCCACTGTCTTCCTCAAAATATGAGCCCAGTAGTAGTATGATTGGGTTCTTTGCTCAATTTTATTTTTGTTTTTAGCAGCTATTAATATAATCAAGTTCTAGTCCTGAGGTATAAGGAATGATTCTCCAAGCCTCAGGGTCTTCTTACTGTTGTTTCTGTGCTCCATCCCAGCATCCCACCTTGGGCACTTCTCTTCACTCCAAGGCCTCAGCTAGAGCTTCCGGTCACACTGTTCCACAAGTACTCCTGCTCCCTGTGGTCCCTCTGATGGCTACAAACTACAGGTGTCCTCTCTGCTCAGGAAATGAAATCAAAGATTCTGTTCTCCTGTGAGTACCTGCAACCAGCAAGGTCCCCACTGCCCTTCTATTACACTCACCAGGCATATGCTAGCTCCTTCTTCCCTAGAGCCAGAGGAAAGAAACAAGTCAGCATAACTGTGGTTGGCATCTCTCATCAGTGGAAGATCATTCAATCTTCTCCTACTCACCTATCTGTCAAGTCCCCCCCTCCCAACTGTCCATGAGGTAAAAGTTCCTGAGGCTCAGGCTGCCTCCCAACTCCTACTACCCACAGGGCTTTTTGTTTGTTGATTCTGCAGAGTATTTGCACTTCATTCAGGCCCAAACTCAGCCCCTAGAAGCCAAGTATTTCCTGGGGTCTTCTAAAGTTGTCTTAGGAGGACAATTGCTTTGCCCCAATCTCTGTTATTTATGCTGCTCTACTTTCTCTCTGAAATGATGCTCTGTCTTTTTTTGTGAAGGAAATTTGGAGAGTAGAAAGTTTTCTTACTTCCTCTGCCATCTTCCCAGATTGTTCTCTAAAGTAATCTTTGATAGTTTAATTGCTGTCATACTAAATCTGTAGGTAATGTCTCTTTATTATTGGCATAGTCTAGACCAGGGATGGGGAAACTGCAACCTGGAGGCCAGAGATGGCTTTCTAGATCCTCAAGTGTGGCCCTTTGACTGAGTGCAAACTTCACAGAATAAATCCTTTAATAAAAGGATTTGTTCTTTAAAACCTGGACTCAGTCAAAAAGCTGTATCCAAGGACCTAGAAGGCTATATATGACCTCAAGGCCCCAAGGTTCCCCATCCCCTGTTTTAGACACAAACAAGGAATTTCTCTCCAATTGTTTGTCTTCCCTCATTTCTGTAAAGGGTGTTTAATATTTGCATTTCTAGAAATCCTATAAGGTAGGTTTACTCTCAGATGTTTTATATATTTTTTGTGTTCTAGTTTTAATTACCAATATACATAATAGTCAATGATTTTTACGAATTTACCCTGTAACTCTCACCCTCTCTCAAATCTTCCTGACATCTTGAGTATACCAATAGAGAATTCAGGAAAACTATCCGTCAACAATAGCTTACAATATAACCAGCAGTTCATCTCTCAGTATTGCCATGTGACCTACCCAGGTTCTATCATCTCTTTCTTTGATGCTGTCCTTTACACCACTTCTCATGCATACTTCCTTGTTTGTAATGTGTTGAACTATGCTCACACCCACATGTTCTATAGAATCATAAACAATATGGGTATATGATGGTCACCACTACTTGGTTGGCTGGTTGGTTGTTGTCTTTTGTTCTTGAAGAGTACCAAAACAACATCACAATTGTAAAGTTAAGTTTCAGTGTGTCTGACTGTGGCTGGTCACCACTACTACTGTCATTCAAACATTAGTTTTATGATGATTACTATTATCTTTTTGTTTTAGTGGTTTTAGCAGTGAATAAGGAATGGAAATTAATGCCTTATAGAGTGGGGGCAGGGGGAAGAAAGTATCACTAAGTACACATGATCTATCCCAAGGGATCCTCAAATGGCATCAAGAAGCAGAAGTTACTATAGTGAGGAAGCAAGCTTTTTTTTTTTCTTAATTGGCACTGAAAGTCACTAACCATTGTAGTGCAGGTATGCCTCTACCAAAGAATCAGATGTTTCCTGATTTGGAACTGTCTCTACCATGCTTTACTCTCCATTGGGAGGGTGAAGTCTGTTCACAGAGATGAATAATAATAAATAAAATGTTTAATGTGCACTTCAATGGAGCCATAAAATGTGTTATGACAGCACTTGCACACAGTGAAAGCATTCATATCTTGTCTATTTCATACACAATTGTAACTAGTTCACTTTAATAGTCCCATCTGCACAAAAGCATTTTCAGCAAGTGGGCTGCTGAAATTTTTCTTTCTCATTTTTTCTGTTATATATCACTTTGCTGCATTAAAGAACACAAAGGCAGATAACTCACTTCACTGTGATCTCTGTCAAGTTGATTTTTCTGACAGTTACAAGGAGGGCCAACCTGTTTCCCAGTGCCTCCCTTTCCATTTCTTTGACTCTTAGGAGTAGATGCACGGCACTGACCAGAGCCTAATTCATCAATTTTTCATTGCTCCTCCCAAACCTTTTTAGATATTATGGTACTCTCAATGTATAATAAATCATCACTCAATATCACTTTGTCAACCATTACCCTCCTTTGCTATTGCCCCATGATCAACACAGCATACCAAAAAAGGGACTTTGATGGGGGCTTCTTCATTTCACGGGATCTTTCTCAAATTATATGGAAATGTCTCTTTAATTATATAGTTATTAATAATATTCCAAGGGGAAAAATGAAACTTGTGACTTTGAGCTTAAATCCAAAAAGCAAAATGAACCTATGTATGAATGTAATAATTATTTTGTCCTCTACTAGGTAATACACAATAAACATTAGGCTATTGAGGAGAAAGTGGTTGTGTATGTCAAGAGATATATTGTCATCTTGAAATCAAGATGGATTCCCATTATTACCAGTGCCTGGTGGAAGAGGCCAATCACACAACCCAAATGAGCAGGCAATCATCACTCAGGGGCCACTAGGTGGTACCGTGGATACAAGGGGATTTACTAGCTGAGGTGTTTACTAGCTATGTAATCCTGGACACGTAACAACTTCTCTGAGTCATTTTCCTTATTTGTAAAATAAGGAGGTTGGACTTGAATGGTATCTAAGGTCCCTTCAAAATATAAATCTATGATTTTTTTAATTACAATCCTTTTGGTAAGATGTTAGATGGGGAGAAAGAGAATAAACATATAATGCCTATTATGTGGCAGACATTGTGCTTAGTGGTTTATAAATATTATCTCACTTCATCTTCACAATAACCCTTTGAGGTAAGTGCTGCTATTATTCCCATTTTAGAGTTGTGGAAACTGAGGCAAACAGAGATTAAATGACTTCTCCAGGTTCACACAGTATCTAAGACTGGATTTGAGCTCAGGTTTTCCTAACTCTAGGGGCAGCTAGGTAGTATAGTGGCTAGAGTACCAGGCTGAAGTCTTATCTTCCTGAGTTCAAGTCTGGCCTCACACACTAGTTGTGTCACCCTGGGCAAGTAATTTCACTCTGTTTGACTCAGTTTCCTCGTATGTTAAACGGACTGGAGAAGGAATGGCAAGCCTCTCCAGGATCTTTGCCAATAAAACCCCAAATGTTACTACAAAGAGTTGAACACAACTAAACAATAATTCTTGAATCTAGGCCCAGAATTTTATCCTGTGTCACCTAGCTTCTTAAACTAAGATGACTGGGATTTATCATGTGCCCTGCCACTGAAACCTAAATTCCATTGGATTTTACCACATTTACTAAAACTACACCTTCCAAATCCCTCAATTAATATTACCTCACCTACCAAGGACTCTAAGAAACCCCAAAGACTTGCTATCTATCCTGTAGCTGTGACCTTAGGAATAGTAGACCCTTCCATCTACCCTTCAGTTGGGTCCTCATATGTCTCCACCAATTATGTGAGCTCCTTGAAAGCAGGGACTGTCTCTATTTCAGAACTTGTGTATTTCTTGAAGCATATTAAATCTTCAATAAATGATTTTTTATACATTCCAAAAGCCTAGACTTATTGATCAGTATAGACAATTTGAGGAACTAATAGAAATCATGCACCATATAACTGTCACAGCCTGCAAAAATTTGACACCCACCTAGCAAGACATGATTTGGTGGCTAGAATCATGCACCAGATGCTCATTATCTTTAATAAACTAACAGACAACAAATTCCTGCACTACAAATACAAGTTTCAAAATATCTTCCATAATTCAACAAATACATTTTACTGGAATTGGAGCATTTTCCCAGACAAAACTGTTGCCCACAATCATCTGGACACAACATTAATCCATAAAAATTTAAGAGCAATGTTTTTAATACATGTTGCCATGTCAAATACTCATAATTGCCAAACTAAATGGAATGAAAAGTTTTCAAAATATAGACGCCTAAGCAGAAGAAACCAAAACTGTGTGAGAACAGGATGAGGTACATATCCTCCCCGTGGGCTTGTCTGCTACTGGATTTGTTCTGAAGATGAATTCAATGAACCTACAGAAGATGAGCTGACATCAAAATACTTTTATTCTGTTACAAAAAGCAGTTATTTTATCCTCTAGTGCTATAGTCTGAAGAATTTTCAATAAATAAAGAATAACTGGGTATCAATCGTCCTGGGACTGTTCTTTTATTACTTAAAATTATGAGATGGGATTATTATTAGTAATAATAATAATAATGTGTATTTCATGCTTTGTGATTTATAAAGCACTTCCCTCCTAACAACCTTCTGAGATAAATAGCCCAAGGATTATGACTACTATTTGGATGATGAATAAGTTAAGGACTCCCCAAGACTTATCCAAGGTCATATATAACTAGTAAGTATTCTTGATGGGATTTGAACTTAGTTCTCTTGACTCCGCTTCCAGAGCTCTTTTCACTACTTCTTGCTACAAGATTGTGACTTGAGACTGTGAGACCATTAAGAGGTAAATCTTACTGGCAAATCTCCATTCTTAAAGCAGATAATAACTGTGTCCACCAATGTTATGATTTAACAATGGTCTTAACACAGCGGAAACCATATGCCTAGAATCAAATAGGGCCTTCCTTGAAGAAATTCAATAATGCTCATTTGCTATGACCTCTCTCTGTAACAAAAATAGATACTTAGGGACCATATTCTGATTCCCTTGACTTTAACAATTAAAACTCACCAATACAATATGCACCTCTATATCTAGAATCTTTGCTGGTTTAATTCTGATAAAGCTGAAAAAAAAATAACAGGACATAATTTGTACTTAATTGGACACAAAAGGGTGTTGGGGGGGTTGGTGGGTGAGGAGAAGTTGTTTTCATTTGTAGTGGGGAAAAGAAGAGAATCAATAAAGTAATAGAATTAGTAAGGTGGGAAAATTGTAACTAGTAATGGAGAGAACGAGACACTGCCTTCAATTTGGGTTTTGTTATATATATATCAAAGGACAATGATCTTTGGACTGAAAAGGATAGAACAAATTGGTACTTGAAATCAAAATAAGTAGTAAAATAATTCTTCTTATAAATTTCTGTATATAATTGTTGCATGATTTATTTTAATTATCCTCCCCAAAATGAAGTCCAGAGGATTACAACCAGGTGGGAAATGAAGGATGGAATACAGCAGATTAGTAAGGCAGTATACTTGTGCTCAATAAACTCAAGAACACTGAAAACACAAGATGCAGAGAAGGTGTCAAACTAAATGGGTAGAGGTAGTTTCCTTAGCTGGGAATCCTCTATACCAATGAAATCACAGATCTAGTCCTTATCCCTAAATTCCATTTTGTCTAGATGTTGAGTAGGAAAATTCTTTGAGACTATGCTGAGAAGTCAGAGCAAGACTGAGAATGGTAATATGGGGAGGGAGGTTAAAACCATATTATTTTAAAGGAGTGAATTTTCCCAACAAAGCTTGAATGTGACCCATTCCCTAGCAAGCTTGGAAGATAATATGAAGTGCATTGGGGCATCATCAGTTTCTAGTAAACTGATGTAGCTCAAATTTCAAGTGCCACCTGGTGGTTTGCACAGCTATAGCACTTAATAATAGCTGCTTCAAGTCATTCCCCAGTGGAGAAATGACTATGCCTGTTCAGGTCATATGCCACATGCCCCAAATCATTATAAAGAAAAACTGATCTGAAATATTTGTTCAAATTTAAATTGTATTGAGCTACATGGATGATGAAATCAATGAATTGTGTCCTTTATGCTTCAGAATGATGCTACCAACAGGAATTACCATCTGTGTCTATCCTGATGTCTAAATAGTCCAAACATATGGTTCTTTGTGCTATAACTTACCTAATGTCAATGATCAGACGATCACAGAACAATGTTATCCTTATTGTTGTATATTTCAAGGAAACATAATTTTGATGAGTATGGAAGATCTCCATATTTTTTCATTTTTTTCACTCCTCCTACCAAATATTTTTCCTATGTTGTAATAATGATAAGATGATATAGAGAAAAGACCACTGGAGATAGAGTTAAAAAATTTAACCTTGATCCATGTCATACTTGCTAGCTATATGACCATGGGCAAATCACTAACCTCTTTGAGTCACAGTTTCCTTAGTTGAAAGATAGGGATAATACTTCTACTACTTGGATCACAAGTCTGTTGTGAGAAAAGTACTTTGTATACCAGAAAGGTGAGCTATTATTGGGTCTAGATAGTGGCTCATTCATTATTATCAAAACTTAGTCATTTACAACACCTTTTCACTTTTCAGAATGCTTAAACATTCCAAATATAAAAGAACAATTACATGTTGTATAGAGGACCATCCCCACATTTGGTTACTTGGTGCTCTATAATAAAGTCTCCTAACCTAGTGTCACTAGTCATTAGTACCTTGGAAGCATTTATTTTAACCACTTTTTTTTTTTACTCATTTCAGTTGCTTGAGAATTCTGCTATTGTCCATTCTCTGTGTGGCCAGATCAATGGAATATTGTTGCCACAAACAACACTTTGATGTGGGTAGACTGGCTGAATTCCAAGACTTTACTGCTGGCAGTCCGGTAATGTCACTTAATATTCAGTACCTGAACTTCAGCACAACATAATCTGTGAACAAGACCAGCTGTAGAACTTGACTATCTATAGGAATTTCTTCCAGTTGGACTTTGCAGAACATTTCCTATGACAATTGTGACTGTATTAGGTGAGTGTATGTACTCTTGTTTATGCTTCCCATGTTCTTGCTTAATTTTTTTACAAATCAGTGAATTTTTATACAAAATTATCTATGGCTACATATGTTATAAAGTCTTCTGTGATTTTAATATATGTATGGGAGACACCATGTTTGAAAAGAGTTTTTAAGATTTCACTTTCTTATAACAAGGCAAAAACTTTATTAAAAAATCAGACAAAAAGATATAGAAGTATCATCAATTTTCTACTCCTGTCACATTGTGTGATAGAAATGAAGATATAGTACACTGTAGAAAATTGTCTGCAAAATCTGGTCTGATCCTTTTTTGGGTTTTATTCAAGAATGACCTTGGTGGATATAAAGGAAACTCTCATAAAGATTTTTAAAAGATGAAAGTCAGTATATGGAGTGCCAGAATTAGTATTTCATCTCCAATCTTCACCTTCACAAAAGCTCTCTCCCTCTCCTTGACTATTTTCTTTCCTTCCCCTCCAACTCTTTAAACCCTTAGCTTCCTTCATACTCAGTTTAGGTAGCACCTCTCATTTAAAACCTTTCCTATTGTCCCCATTGTTAAACTCTTCAAATTAGCCTGTATTTATCTGTCTACATGCTGAATACCCCCAGCAGACTATAAGTTCTTTATGAGCAGGTCATTTAATTATTTGGAGAGGGTAAATTATGAATGATTTTTTAAAAAATTTTAAGGCAAGTAAAAATTTTTCTTAGCACTCTTCAACCCCCTTCTACTTTCTTGACTTCCATTCTAGCCATTGGCCTCATACTCCTCTAACCAAAAATTAAACTTTTACATGGAGATCTAGAGATTGGATAGGTAAACTATCTTTCCTTAAACATATGCCACCAAGGAATTCATGACAATTTCCAAACCAAGCTACTATAATATAAACCCCCTCCCTTTTCCAACTCTAAGGGTTAGCTTCTCCAATATAATATAAACTTATGAAGGGCAAGAATTGCCTTTTTTGCTTTTATCTGTATCACCAGCACTCAGCACAATGCCTACAGCATAGTAAGGGTTTAATGGATGCTTTTAATATGTTTATTCCTTCTTCAATGATGGTAACAGCATTAGAAAAGGGCACAGAAGTTACTAAGAATCACATAATTTTGAACCCACATATAAACTTTGACTCAATAGATGTTACTCTAAATATGACCACTAAGAGATTGCATTATTGGTAAAACTGAACCTAGTCAATCTTGACATTTTTGCTATAAATGTAACCAGAATAAGGAAAGAAATTGTAGCTAAATGGGAGGATGTCTTACAAGTGTTCTGTAAAGAGGCAAATAAAAAAGTTGGAAGTCTTGATTTTATCATGCTTCCAAAAGTGACATTTGTTCATCTCAAATGATGGTGTGCTTGATAAGGATTTGTAAAAAATCCGCCATGTAAATAATTACACTTATATGCAATTCATCTATTGAAAAGGATGAAGAAGTAGGCAAATTCTATAAATAATCTTATAAGATCCTCCTAACTAAATAAACATATGTTTTGATACTTGGTGACTTTAGCTCAAAGATGGGCACAGGAGTAGATGGCTGAAAAATATATTGGAAAATAAAGTTCAAGAGTAAGGAGTGAAAAGGAACCAAACTTATAGATTGCACAAAAAACAAGCCTTACATATTTGTATCATGAATACTTCCTTCAAGAATAGAGATAGGTAGTAGACCTAAAATTTTATTGGTATAAGAAATTTCCAAGTAAAGAAGCTGCCTTTACCAATGCAGTTCTATACTTTGTCTGCACTTATAGACTTGCCTTAACAACTTAAGAGTTGCCTAGAGCATTGAGAAGTTGAGGTCACATAGCCAGTATGTGTCAGAAGTGGGCCTTATATTCAGATAAATCCCCCCAATGTTAATCCCCCCCTCTGTATCCATTCTGACACATACTGTCCCTATTTTTCCAGAAAAAAAAATATTAGCTATGAAAAGCAGAAATCATAAACCCCTTACACCACATTCCACAATATAGTCTAAATGGATACACAAATTTTCTATTAAATTTTATAGCATAAAAATTCATAATAAGAAACAGACCACACACCTCTCACAGCTATGGGCAGGATATTATTATTCTAAAATAAGTAAAAAGTATAATTGCAAAAAATAATTACTTGAAACTAGTTTCCAAATAGACAACAGTAACACATCTATAAATAAAAAGGGAAGCAGTTGAATTGGGGGAAAAATCTTTTGTATAAAATTTCTCTGACAAGGATTTCAAGAGAGACAGAGAGAGAGAGACAGAGACAGAGTACTTAATAGATAAGTTGTCAGAAAATATGAACAAATAGTTCTCAAAAGAACTGCAAAATATTCACAATCACTTGAAAGAATGCTTCAGGGGCGGCTAGGTGATGCAGTGAATAGAGCACAGGCCCTGGAGTCAAGAGGACCTGAGTTCAAATCTGGCCTCTTAACACTTAACACACACAAAAAAACTAGCCGTGTGACCTTGGGCAAGTCACTTAACCCCAAATGCCCTCCAAAAAGCAAAAAAAGAAAAAAGAAGAATGCTCCAAATATAATAAGAAAAATGCAATTCTAGACAAGCCTGAGTTTTCACTTCACACCCTGCAAATTGGCAAACATGACAAAAAAAATTAGAATAGTTAATTTTGGAAAGTGTGTGGAATGATAGGCACATGTTTACATTGTAAAGGGAGCTATAAAATGGTAAACCGTTTTGGAAACCAATTTGGAATCATGCAAAAAGATGACTAAAATGTCCATATCCTTAATACCAGAGACTCCATTTCTCAGCATATACCCAAAAGAAGCTATTGTTAAGAAGAAAGTGCAGGTGGCCAGGCTCAGTGAGTAAGAGCGCCAGCCCTGGTGTGGGAAGACCCAGGATCGGTTCCGGCCTCAGATACTTGGCACCCACACAAAATAACTGGCCATGTAACCTTGAGCAAGTTACTTAACCCCAACTGCTTTAAAAAAGAAGAAGAAGAAAAGTGCCTATATACTTCAAAATATTTATAGCAGCACTTTTTGAGATAGTGAAGAACTAGAAATAAAGTAGATGTTCATCAACTGGAGAATGGATAAGCAAACTGTCGTACATCAATACAACAGAATATTTCTGTTTTAATAAATTATCTGTTCAGTGAATACAGAGAAGCCTGGGAAAATCTATATGAACTAATTCAGAGTAAAGTTAGTGGAACCAAGAAAACAATATGTTGTTCAGTTATGTTCAACTCTTCATGACTTCATTTGGGGTTTTCTTGGAAAAGATACTGGAGTGGCTTGCCATTTTTCCCCATATCCTTTTACAGATAAGGAACTGAGGCCAACAGAGTGAAAAGACTTGCCCAGGATCTCACAGCTAACAAATGTTTGAGGCCAAATTTTAACTCACAAAGATGAGTCTGACTGATTCCAGAGTCAGTATTCTATCCACTATGACACCTAGCTGCCCAAGTAAACAATATATATGACTATAACAATGTAAATGGGGGAAAAACTACACACACACACACACACACACACACACACACACACACACACAAATTTAAAGTAAATGTAATGAAGTTATAAAGATCAAGCAGAACTCAAATGGAGAGACATGAAAGGACACCTCCATCCCAAACCCTTGTGGAATGGGAGATCCATAGATATTACAGATTGCACATGTTTTCAGACTTTTTCAATGTATTGATCAGTTATGCTGATATTTTTCTTCTTTAAAAGAAGAAAATGGTTCTCTGGGACTGGACAGGAAAGATACTTGAAATGGCTATGATGATGTAAGAAATAGATGTTAATGACACTAAAATCAGATATTGACACAAATTAGACTTTTAACCAATATATAAATCAACAGTAAAGAGCCCAAAGAACCAAAAAGCCACTTTACTCAGGAAACACTAGATGTGTTTGCCAAGTAAAGGGATTTAGTAGCCAAGGACAACACGAGTTGAGAACATAAATTTGCTTTTAAAATGCTATGGAAAAGAATGGTGGACGATTATGAGTAGAACCATCTCATTCAGCAGTAATAAAGAGTAGATGTAAAAAAACAATAAAGAAGGCTTGGGAAGAGACTTAACTAAACAAAGTCATCCTAAAGGAATTTGAGGATATAACTAAAATAAGGAGAACAAACAGATGAAAGATGAAAAAGTTCTGCAAACATTTTTTACAATAAGTTCTTCTTGCCATCAAGGGGATGAGTCACTACATTTAAATACTAACAGGAAAATTCCAGGCTTGCTGATAGACAAAATGGAAATATCACTAAAAGAAAGAAAGATGGGAAATGCATCTGGAATAGATTAAGAAAATAGGAAAGGAGTCTGTTTGAAGTTGACACAGTTGTGAGAACACTTAGAAATAGATGCTTAAAGACAGTAACAAATAATCGGGTGAAAATCTCAAGTATATACATCAAGTATACTTTAGTATAAAAAGACAACTGAGAAAATATCAATAATAACTATCAACCTATACAACTACCTTCCCATAAATGTAAATTTTTTATGAAGATAATTTGACCACTCAGGGTATTAGAAAGAAATAGGCAGGAACTGAATGTTTTGTTTTTTTTTTTTTAAGAAATAGGCAGGCATTCACAAGGAACTTCTACACAATATTCTGCACGGTAGAATACAACTTTATTATCATATAATGGAGTGAAAGATGAAAAGTATGCAATATTCCATTGTTTACTGTTTGTTGATAATTTGTTTGTTATAAAGAATTCGAGAGATCATGGTCTGGCAAATGTAGTGCTAAACCTAGAATCTGGAATTCAAATTCCATCTTTGACATTTATGTAAGGTTTATAAAGGCTGAGGATCCTTTTACCAACTTCCACTCTCAATCTCACAGGCAACTTGGGTCCCTAAGCAAGATTACATCGCTTCCTCAGGGTTTTAGGTATTCCCCTGAGATATTGGGAGTGTATTGGTTCAAGGCAAGAGAATGCTCTGTCCAGTGAAAAAAATTTTTTTTTGCTTTTTGGAGGGGCAATTGGGGTTAAGTGACTTGCCCAAGGTCGCATGACTAGTAAGTATTAAGTGTTTGAGGCCATATTTGAACCAATGTCACTTAAACAATTAACATCAATTAGTTTTACAAAAAAATATGTACTAAGCAGATACAGTAGGAACAAAAATAGGAAAATCCTTTCCTCTATTCAGGTGTGGGGAACCTGCAGCCTCGAGGCCACATGTGGCTTTCTAGGTCCTTGGATACAGTCTTTTGACTGAGTCCAAGTTTTAAAGAACAAATCCTTTTATTTAAAGGACTTGTTCTGTGAAATTTGGATTTGGTCAAAGGGCTGTACTTGAGGACCTAGTGGGTCATATGTGGCCTCCAGGCCACATGTTCCCTACCCTTGTACTATCTTGATCCCTGGGCAATGTGGGCTCAGACTTAAGCAGTTTGTTCATAGTATTCACACTACCAAGTTAATTTCCAAATGTGGCAAAGCTTATGGGAAAGTTTTATTCTATTTCTATCCTGGGTCAAACAGGTTTTTCAGAAATTTGCTTCTTACCAGCCATTGCTCTCTCCAAAATATGGCATAGGGTTTCACCTCCCAAACCTCTCTCTCAACCTTTCAAAACTCATGAAGTTGCAATTTAGCCAAAAATTATTTCACCTATAAGAAAGAACAAGTTCAAAGAGGCAAATTACAGAGGCCAATATCCACTGTCACATGTACACCTAGGAAGATTAAGGTAATGGAGCTTTCTCCCCATTCAGAAGTTTGTATGTCTTCCATTGATCACATCCAGGAAGAAAAGGAGGAAACCTGTCCAGTCACAGTGCTTTTGAAGGTATACCCACTTCTAGCTCAGTAGTCAACAAAAAGTCTGTTTCTTTATCACATGGTTAACAGACTGGAAAGTAGTAATAGTTTTGCATGCTCTGAAGCTCATAGAGGGCTTGCTTCAGTCGGTCATGCCACATATGCTCACTAGAGCTCAGCTTGGCCAGTCCCTCCATTAGACTTACAAGTTCTGTGTCTTTGGACAAGTAGCTTCACTTTTTTAGTCTGTTTACTCATCTTTAAAAGGAAGAGAATTAGACTATGCATCCTCTAAGATCCTTTCTAGCTCTAAAGCTACGATTCTGTAATTTGGTAGAGAAAAGGCTCTTCTCCAACAAGGTGTTTCCTATACATGTCAAAATTTTACAAGATCTTTTGAAAAATACAACAATAAGGATGAACTTGTTTAATTACCCTGTGACCACTAACAGCAAACAGGACATAAGACCAGCGGATAGCCATTTGCCAAAGATACCTGTCAGAGTTGCAGAGAAGACCCAGCACAGAGTCCATGTCAAAAAGGGATTCCTAGGAGATAGTGAAATCCTCCAGATGTTCCGGTTTGCAGATGACATTGTACAGATTGTATCAAGCCCCCAAATATTGCACAGTCTCCTAGATGAACTCCATGATATGCCAAGAAAAAAAATCTAAATGAAGAATGACTATAGTCCAGACTGTGATATGCAGTTGGATGGAAAACTCATTTAGAGCATTCACACTGGTCTACTTGCTTTTCCTCAAACACATCACAGCATCTCTCATCTCTGTGACTTTGCATTGGTTATTCCCCACACTTAGAACATTTTCTTTACTTACCTCCTAGTTTAAATCAAGACTCATCTCAAATGCCACTTTCTACTGGAGACCCTTTCTTGGTCCCCTTCAGCTGCTAGTCATTCCTTATAAGGTTATCTTCCACTTATTCCATTTGTATCTCATATAATTATAAACATGTTATAACTATAATGTCATTTGCATAATAATTACATATAAATTCTATGTAAAATGAGTATGTGCATACATAAATATCATATATATTTATAAAATGCTATAACCTATTCATAACCATTAGAATATAAGTTCTATGAGAGCAAGGACTGTATTTTTGTCTTTCTTTGTATCATCAACACTTAGCTGACCACTAAGACACAGTAAGTGTTTAATAAACAATTACTCATTGATTTATAGGTCTTGAATGGGTTCTGGGTGAAGTATGAATTTGTGATTCCATCAGTGCAGAGAGGTCTTGAGGAAAAGCTTTCTCTGACAGTTAAGGCTGGCACTTTTTCAGCAATTTCTATTCTTGGTTGGTTGATTGTTGCCTGTTCTCAAAGAGGACTAAAATTACATTGTTTTGTCAGGGTCTAGGTACATTGTCCAACTGTGCCTGATCAAACCAATATGAGCTCAAAGGGCTCCACTCCAGGTCAGGCACAAATAGTCCATATCAATATTTGGAGTGGAATTGTCTCTAAATGTGTGCAACTCATATTTATTTTGAGCTACTTCAATTCTGCTTTGTTCAGAGCACTGCTTCTTCAATGTGGCCACACCATGCCGGGTGGTCCTATTGCAGTGTCTCCCATGCCTCACAGTCAATTATAAAGTTCTTCAGAGAGACCTTAAGAGTGTCCTTGTATTGTTTCTTCTAATCTCAGTGTGAGCACTTACCTTGTGTGAGTTCCCCCCCCCAAAAAAAATAGTCTTTTAGGCAAAGATACATTTGGTATTTGAACAATGTGGCCAACCCATAATAGTTGTGCTGTCTGCAGTAGACTCTGAATGCTTAGCAGGTCAGCTTGAGAAAGGATCTCAGTGTCTGGTACCTTATCTTCCCTTATCTTCAGAATTTTCCTAAGATGATTAATATGGAAGTAATTCAGTTTCCTAGCATGGGACTAGTATACTGTCCAGGTCTCACAGGCATCCAACAATGAGGTCAGCTCAGTGGCTTTGTAGACCTTGAGTTTGGTAGGCAATCCAAAACCTCTTCTCTTCCACACTTTCCTTTGGAACCTCCCAAACACTGAGCTAGCTTTGGCAATGCGTGCATCAACATTCTCATCTATGTGTACATCCCTGGAAAGCATATTGCCAAGGTGAATGAAGCTATCCACAGCCTTCAAGATTTCTCCATTTGCTGTAACTAGTGGTTCCACGTGGGTGGTGTGGTGCTAGCTACAAAGAACTTGTTTTCTTAGTGTTCATTGTCAGGTCAAAATTAGCACAAGTAGCAGAGGACTGATTCATACTCTGTTGCACCTCAGTCTCATAGACTTCATTGAGCGCACAATCATCTGTGAACAAAGATTGTTCTCTACTTCCAACAACTCTACTTCCACTTTAATGCTGGCTTATGGTCAAGTTAAATAATTTACTGTTAGTGCAGTAGCTGACCTTGATGTTGTTTTCATCCTCATTGAAAAAATCTGACAACATTGCTAAAAACATCATGCTAAAAAACATGGGAGCAAGCACACAGTCCTGCTTCACTTTATTGGTGACTGGGAAAGAGTAAGAACATTGTCCATTATCCAGAACCCAGACAAGCATGCCATCATGGAACTGGTATACGATATTGATGAACTTCTTCAGGCAACCAAATTTTGCCATGATCTTCCATAAGACTTTGTGATTGACAGTATCAAAGGCCTTTGTCAGATCTACATTGTATATAGACCTCTGTTCAGCTCCCGGCATTTCTACTGGAGTTGTTGAGTAGTAAACTCTATACTGATCATTCTTTGGCCCTTTCTGAAATCACACTGGCTCTCTCATAGAAGACTATCTTCAGGGGCAGCTAGGTGGTGCAGTGAATACAGTACTGGCCCTGGAGTTAGGAGGACCTGAATTCAAATCCACCCTCAGACACTTGACACACTTACTAGTCATGTGACCTTGGGCAAGTCACTTAACCCCTACTGCTCTCCAAAAAGCACAAAAAAATCCAAAAACAAAAAAAGACTATCTTCATGGTGAAGGATCAGTCTATTAAGGAGAACTCTAGCAAGAATCTTGCTATAAATGACAAAGAGAGAGATTGTGATTGTGGTAGAATAACACATTTCCTTTTCCTTTACAGAGATGGACAATGAAGACATCCTTGAACTACTGGAGGGTAACCTCCTCTTGCCATATAACCCAGAAGATTTCAGTCAGCTTTGGTATGAGTAGTGAACCCCCTGCCATGTAGAACACTGCTGAAATAGAGTCAGCACTAGGTACTTTGCCACATGGGAGGAGCCTAAAGATATTCAAAACCTATTCTTTACTTGGAAGTTTGACTAGAGTTGGACTGACTTAAACCTGAGGTCAGTGCTTTCTGCATTGGTTGATAATGGTCTGTTGAAAACACTATGGAAGTATTCAATACATCTCTCCACATTCATGTCATTATCACAAATTAATGTGGCTCCATCAGCACTAAATAGTTGGGTTGCCCCATAGTTTCTTGGCCCTTAAGTAGCCATCAGAGCATCATAAAAGTGCTTTGGATTATTACTATCAGTCTAAAATTGAAATTCATCTGACCTCTTATTGAGCCAGGAATCCCTCATCTCTCTAAGCTTCACTTGCTCTTTAGTTTTCATGGAGTTAAATGCTGCCTTCTTAAAGACAGATGAATTATCCTACTGGTAAACCCTGTGGAGTTGTCATTTTTCACTTAGCAGCTTCTGTCAAACCAACCTTGATGTTTGCGAGTGTTCTGGCCCAGATGAGTAAATGTGGTGCTAAACACCAAATCTGTGAAAGTTGCCCCCTCTTTTTTTGCTCCACTGTTGCCAACCATGTGTTGGCTCAGCTTTCCCTTCACATTAGCAGCAAACTATTCACACACAGAAGTGCTCTAATCTGTTGACATTGTCTTCTGGTAGTTATCTTGCCTTGGGGTCACAACTTTTATAGATCATAAGTCTATGATGAGTCCAGCACTCTGAGCCCCACATGACCTTCATCACTCTCACATCCTGTCTGTGTCCTCTCCTTACAATGACATAGTCTATTAAATGCCAATGTTCACTGCAAGGATGAATTCACAAAGTTTTATTGCATTTAGGTAAACATAAGACAGTGCTGATGGTGAGAAGGTCATGAGATACACAAATCTTCAGTAGTGAGCATTTCTATTGCTGTTTCTGACTCCACTCCTTCCAAAGACTCCCTGCTATGTCTGATAGCCTGTGCCTATTCTGGTTTTAAAGTCACCCAGAATTACAAGCTTATCCTCTTTCAGCACATTTATGATGAGTGTCTCTAGGTCTTTACAAATTTTTTTTATTTGACCTCATCACAGTTTATCATGTTTGGAGTATATGAATTAATGATGCTAGCATGGTACTTTCCTACAATAGCATTGTCATGAGTCTGTTATTAACTCCTTTTGTGAGGCATACAAACTTGTTGGCCAGATTAGTTTTGACTGTGAAACCTAAACCAGTTTCACCGCACTCCCCATCACTAAAACTACTCCAGAGAAATGTGTATCCATCTCTGATTTCAGTAAGTTAGCCCACATTTGCCAACATTATTTCACCCAGGGGTACCATTTGGATATGATATCTACTGAGTTCTTTCACAAGAAGAGCTATTCTTCTTTCAGGTCTAGTGGATTTCATATTGCCCATAAGTGTGTGCACATTCCATGTATCAATGGGGAGTGAAATCATTTATCGGAGGTTTAAATACATTAACATTTAGTATTATAATTGTTTTTTACACCTTTTATGCGTTGTTGCTTTTTCCTCTTCTTTTAAATCATCACTTGGTCTTTTCAACTAGTTTTTCTTATGCTAATTTAATTACAGTCTTCTCCCACAGAAGCTTCACTCTCCTGGTTACTCTGCCCTATGCCAAGTTTCTTTACATTTAATACTATTCTGCTCTATTTATTTTATTTTTCTTCCTTTTTTTGTTCCTTCCTTTTTTCCTCCCTTACTCCCTCTCTTCCTTCCTTCCTTTTTCCTTCTCTTTTGGCATTCATTATGTATTTTTTGTATTTCAAATTTGTTAATCATATTTTCATTTCTTTAGAGGAACTCTATCATGAATTCATTTTTTTCTGTTTACTGTTAAAATTATGCATTGTGATCTCTAAGTTCTAACATATAGATTAATTTCTAATTACTTTCTTATGGATTTTCTTTTTTGAACCATTCTGTTGTTTCTTGTTATTATTCCATGCTTTCTTGAAAGTCCAAAAGGTGTTGGGGGAGGGGGATGTTTCCCATCCAACTTGGGTTCACTTTCCTTTGCCTTTCAATATTTGTTAAGAGAGTCTTTGTCCTCTGTGAAGATTTATGACTTATCCTTCCTTGTGGATTTAGGATCCTCTCTATTGATTTATCTGCTTGTGCTCTATTCTTTTTTTTCCCTTGAGGGACATTCTCTTTAAATATTTGGTCTTTCAGCCTGGGAGTGGGGTGGGGGGTGTTCCATATATTACCCACTTTATTGATCCTTCCCCTGCCCCCTTTGTTGGTAGGCACATACCTATGACTGCCTTAGCTTCCTCTTTTGAGGAGGTAAAAGATGAAATGGCCTAAGTTCCTACCCTGAGCACATTCTGTCGAGATAGAACTGAATCCCAATGAATTTTATATTTCTTTCTTCAAGCCTGGGGAAGCCACAGATGCTATACTCTAACCCTGATTCTTCTCCAGCTTCTCCTCCTTTCCTTCTTGTGACTGTGCTGAATTAATATCTACAGATTTTTATAGGATGGAGGGAGGTCAGAGAGGGTCCTTCTGGCAAAGTCCTCACAGTCTTGTGGGGCAGAACTCCCTAATATAGTGCTAGTCCCCAGTCAGAAAACAGCATTTTTTTAAAGTTAACTTATTTATTTTTAGTTTTCAACATTCACTTCCATAAGTTTTAAATTTTCTCCCCCTTCCTCCCCTTTTCCCTCCCCAAGACAGCATGCAATCTGATATAGCCTCTACATATACATTCCTATTAAACATTCCTATTGTCATATTAATCATGTTGTATAGAAGAATTATAATGAATGAGAGACACCATGAGAAAGAAAAAAAGAAAGAAAGCTTTACTCTGCATTGACTCCATATTTCTTTCTCTGGATGTGGCTGACATTTTCCAAAGGATGTGTCCTTTGGAATTGTTTTAGGTCCTTCCATTGCTGAGAAGGGCTAAGTCTATCAAAATCAGTCATCACATACTGTGACTGTTACTGTGTAAAATGTTCTGGTTCTGCTCACTTCAGTCAGCATCAGTCCATAAAAGTCTTTCCAGGTTTCTCTGAAGTCCACCTGTTCATTATTTCTTATAGCATAATAGCATTCCATTACATTCATATACCACAACTTTTTCAGTCATCCCCCAATTGATGGGCATCCCCTCAATTTCCAGTTCTTCACCACCACAAAAAGAGCTGCTATAAATATTTTTGTAAATGTAGGTCCTTTTGAAAGCAGCATTTTTTTTAACTGGACAGAATCAGTGTCTACTATTTGTTGATGGTAGTATAACGGCAGTCTTTTTGATTGTAAGAAAGATGAGCTCAGGGTTCCCTCCCTGGACCTTAGGCAAAAACCTGTGACTCAGTTTGAATCCCTGTTGTGGGCATGTGGAGGGAGACTGGTACTGAATATTTTAGGGGTTAGAGTTAGCTTTTGTCAGTTCATAAGGATTTTATCTTGTCAGAGTTCTCCTTCATCCTGTTGATTCATCTTTAACTGCTCTACCTTTGGTACCTTATTCTTTCTCTTTTTTAAGGGTTAGAAAGCAAAGGGGATTAGCAGAGATGGCTACACTACCATTTTGCTGGTCATCAGCTTACTGAAATCATCAGTTACTTAAACTGAAGGGAATTTAAGATGGAAAGATTATATTTGTAAACTGGAATGTTGGATACTAAGGTCAAAGAATTCCCTTCTTCCAAACTGGACTGTAAAATCTTTAAGATGGAGAAGAGGTATAGTCAGAGGTGTGGCAACCAAGGCATTTCCACTGGTATCAGAGTCAAGCAGGATAACAGGTATATAGAACATCATTACTCAAGGGCAGAAATCCAGGTTTATGCCCTTATAGTAATGGGCATATTAAGGAGCACTCTAGCAAGAATCTTGCTGTAAGTGACTGGGAGAGAAATTGTGATTGTGACCGGACAACCTATTTCCTTTTCCTTTATAGAGATGGACAATGAAGGAATACTTACAGCACTGGAGGATACCTTTCTCTTGCCATATAGCCCAGAAGATTTCAGTGAGCTTTGTTTTGAACAGTGGACCCCCTGCCTTGTAGATAGAATCAGCACTAGGCACTTTGCCACATGAGAGGAGCCTAATGACATTCAAAACCTCTTCTTTACTTGAATTACATGACCAGTAGTGGATGATCTAGGAAGACAAAATAAGCTGCTTTGTAGAAACACTGTCTATGGCTGGCTGTGGCCTGAGCACCATGCCTTAGTTTTTTGACATCTTTTGGAGCTGGGCCATCCACTTCCTATGTGCTGAAATCCCACTGGCATCTGAGCTGTTTTTTTTTCTGTCCAAAATTAGATATGCAGTGGAACTTCCCAAACGGTTTCCCTCTCTACCCTTCCTCGTGGCAAGCTGTTTATCACTCCTGGGCACACATCCTCCTTTCCAAGGGGTCTGTCACATTCCATCCCAATTTGGCTCAGACATTAACTCTGCATTCACTCTTGGTAGCTTTTCCTAAATGCAAATTAATGCATGAAATTCCATTTTCTGCTACTTATGACAGCTTTGCTACCTTGTGAGAGCTCTATTATCATTTCATTGATGAAAGAAAAATGCCAGTGCTTTAGATAGTTCCAAAACCTCACTTAAATTCTCCATGAAAGCATGTAGATGCCTGCGGAGAAACTAAACCAGCCTAGAAGAGGTTAAAGGGAGGGAACAGCACATGTTCTTTTAAGTGCCTATCTCGAGTAAGAATAGCTTGCACTTCTAGTAAAGAGTGATCAGAAAAGGCAGAATTAGATAGCTTTTGTTCTATTTAGATCTAGTAAAACCAAGCATTACACATATTAAATGCATTGCTTTTGTTGTTAAGTCAAGACATGGCTCATATGAAACCTACTTTTCCCATGCTCCAGACACTAACTTGATATCATTCTTATGATCAGCACTGAGGTAAAAGGTGAAAGGGACCACCAAGACCCAATGGAAAAAACAGACTGACTTCTCTCAAGAGACTTCACTGCTTTTGTTTCAAGTCAGTAGCACTGGCATAGTGACGCATAAAGTATTTAATGAAAGCTGTTTATTAGTTCAGATCTCTGATTTTAGTTTCACCAGCTCGTGACATTGCTTATAATGTTCCTGACCCACCTCCACCCACAAGTCATATTTATGTAAGTTGCACCATTCCTTGGGGGGTTTTTGTTTGTTATCTGTAATTCACAAATCTCTGTGCCTCTTGATGTTCTAATTTACAAAATATAGATGGATTCTTATGAAGGTCGTGGGAAGGGTGGTCAGGATGGCAAAATATTCCCTGATAAAAGCTGTACCCAAGAGATATAAATAGATGAGTTTTCAGGACAGCCAGCTTGATGCTAAATTGGGAATCATGTAACATTTACAACCTATCTCAATGCAAACAAACACTGTGCCAAACTGTAGCTAAAAAAGACAGTGCCTTTAGAGTTCACCATATGGGATGCTAGGATTAATAGCCAAATAAAGGTCCAAGGCTAACTTTCATTGTTAGCCTGGGAAATAGTTTCCTGATTTCCTGTTGACCCAGACAGCGGAGCTGTAAAAGGCACAAAACTCCTCTTGGGACCACTCTTTCTTGGTTTGTGCCTAAATTGGTAGAATTTAAATGAAATTATTTTGAAAAGTGTTTAAATCATTTACTAATGGTTATAAATTTGCAGAAGTTCAACTGAATTCACTGGGGAAAATAACAATTGGTTAAATTGATCAAATAGTACTCTTTACTGGGTGAGGAACTTTTCTGAATGGGTTGTAATAATTCCTAATATTCTATTTGTAGAGATAATAATTTTCTGTAAGATTTCAACTATAGCATTTTAGCTATAACATTTAATTGTAACATGTTCACTAAAATTTTATTAAGTTCTTACCATATGCCAAATACTGTATTAGGTGCTTGGGGCACAAGGAAGACACAAAGGAAAATAGTTCCTGCTCTTAGTTTACATTCCAGGAAGGGGATATAAAATTTGTTCTGGTACATAGTAGGTAGCTAATAAATGCTTGCTGGAAATATATACAGATAGGTAAATATGAAGTAAAACCAAGTTCAAGAAGGAGATAGCACTATCTGCTGGGAAGTTTTGGAAAGGCAGCATCTAACCTGTGATTGAAAGAAGCTAGGAATTCTACTAGTTAACCAGCACAGGAAAGTACATTTTGGTCATAAGGGAATCACCATTTTCACAAAAGCAAGCATAGAGGCAGAAGACGTTCAGCTCTCTTAGGAAACTATTCTAATAGCGATCAGTCTACCTTTGCATAAATTTTATATTGTATTGTAGCTTTTGTAACATTTATTAGGCAGAAATTTTACATTATCTTATTTGTGGGAAACAAATGCTTTCAACTAAGATATTTAGTGACCATTTTTTTCCCAACATTGTTTTAATATCATTCCAGGATTTGTGCTGTGGCACATGGAGTTGTTGAGTGGGAGTCAGAATGATGGGGTTTCAAAGCCTGCCTCTGATACTTACTAGCTCTGCAAAATCATTTAACTTTTTTGAGTCTTGATCAATTCTCTGAGTCTGATCTATTAAGTTGTAGATAGGTTACCATCTGTTTTGGTAAAAGGAGTTAACTTGCTTACAAAAACACATTCCCTTAATGTAGTAACTCAATGCTTTATTGGGGAATTTTGTGCTAATGGGACCCTAGTATTACTTATCTTTTGATAGATTTGTGTTCCATTTGATAGAGGTATTCCCTCCAATTCATCTCAAGCACTTACTTGTGTGAAACACTGTGCTAGGTACTAGGGATACAGATTCAAAAGAAAAAAAACGAGCTCCTGCCCCCACCTCAACCCCCCCCCAAAAAAAACCCATATTCTACTAGGATGAGGAGAGTAATGAACATTTAAATAGACAAATAAAATTCAATTTTAGGAGGAAGAAATCAGTAACAAACTAAAAGGGATCTTGATATGTAGAAGACAGGAAATGTCAAAAAAGTTGAACCTTGAAGAAAACTTGGGATTTTTAGTGGAGATAAGGACATGAAATGAACCCTCTATTCAACTGAGGGCTGGGTATGACAGAAGCTCTGGGATATCACAAGACTAATGATAGCAAAGTTGTCAGAGGTGGTGGGTATGGGCAGAGGGTAGGGCTAGTCTGGAGAAGAGTTCACCTAGACTATAATTACTGTGGAGAGTATGGAAGAGGAAGCTGCCCCTTGGTAGCTTCTAATTCAAATTTAAACCAATTATTTCTACTAAATAGATCCTAATCACAGTTGATTTTAAGCTACTAAACACCCGAAAGTGATATGCCCTGTTCAAGTTCCATTTCTGCCTGGTTCTCCTCATTAGTTGTATGAACTTGATTACTTAACCTCTGTGCTTCAGTTTCCTCATCTGTCAAAGGAAGGAACTGCACAAAATTACTTCTAATGTCCTACGAAGCTATATCTCTTGAAGGCACTCAGAATATTAGAGGTATTCTTGTGAAGGACTTGTGGGAGGGACAAGGGAGAAAAATAAGAGAGAGGCAGGATATATGAGAAAAAAGAAGGAAAGATGAGGAGGTCAGAAGGAAATAAGAAGACACAGGAGAAAAAGAAAGGCACAGAAAGAGAAGTAGAAGAGGATGGAGAAAGGGAACAGAAGAAAAGGAAGGAGAAGGAATGAATGGAGGTGAGTGGGGTGATTTTTTAATCTCATACCCTCACTCCTAAACTGTAAATTTGGGGACTGAGAAATTAATTTATTCCTCACCTCAAAAATATAGGGAAATGCTAATATGTGTGACTTGTATTGATGGTGCCCATTGTCTTTGTTCTTGATGCAGTAAAAAAGGGCCTAAAACCCTTGTTCTTTTGCATCTTTATCATTCCCAGCCAATTAAGCTGCCATTAATTGTAATACACATTAAATTTTATTTTTAAGCCATCTTTGACATTATTTAAATAAGTTTCCTTTTCAAGAGTAATCAATACAAGCATTACTATATTAATCCATAACATTCATGTTTTGTGGTTGCTGTTAAGTTGTTTCATTCATGTCTGATTCTTCATGATCTCCTTTTGGGGTTTTCTTGGCAAAGATACTAGAGCGATTTGCCATTTCCTTCTCCAGCTCATTTTATAGATGAGAAAAATGAGGTAAACTCAGGTTTTCGTACCTCCAAGCCCAGTGCTCTATTCACTGTGCCACCTAGCTGCCTTCAATATTTAGTGGAGTTTTTGCCAGTGTTAACCATGGTGAGATGTCTTTTCTACTGCTTCAATTAATTTCTTTTCAAAAAGGTTCTTATAGGCCTTTTAAGTTTTTTAAAGAAAAATCCGACATAATAAGAGTGGTTTAGGTACCTTGATACTTTCTTGACACATTGATATGACTTCATTTGTCCCCTCTGCCCAGGATACCCACTGTTAAGGAAACAGGAAATCTATCTGAATAAGCATACAAGAGCAGGGCATTTCTAAAATAAGCCTAGAAAGAGATGAGGGGAAGGAAAATGAGAAAAGGGCAGGGAAGGGAGCAGTGAGAAGTAGAAAGGAAGAAAGGAGAGGAAGGGAGTGAAGAGAGAGGATTGAAATGAAGCAAAATGAAGAGGAGGGGAGGGAACAGAGAGTAGGAAAAGGATCAAGGAAGGAAAATGTCATGGTGTCCTTCATCCTGCTGAGGCTTTGTTTTGTTTTGGCTTCTTCTTATAATTAATTTGCTTTTAGTTTTCAACATTTACTTTCACAAGATTTTGAGTTCCAAATTTTCTCCTCATCTCTCCCCTTCTCCCACCCCAAGACAACATGAATTCTGATTACCACTTCCCCCAATTTGCCCTCCCTTCTATCACCCCCCCTTTCTCTTAATCCCCTCCCCACTATTTTCCTGTAGAGTAAGATGGATTTCCATACCCAATTTAGTATGTATATTCCCTCCTTAAGCTAAATCTGATGAGAGTAAGGTTCACTCATTCCCTCTCACCTCTCTCCTCCATAGTAAAAGCTTTTTCTTGCCTCTTTTATGTGAAATAATTTACTCCATTCTGCCTCTCCCTTTCTCCTTCTCCCAGTACATTCCTCTCTCACCCTTCATTTTATTTTTCAGATATCATCCCTTCATATTCAATGCACCCTGTGTCCTCTGTTAAGAGATAGATAGATGATTGATAGATAGATAGATAGATAGATAGATAGATAGATAGATAGATAGATAGATAGATGTATTCCCTCCAACTACCCTAATACTGAGAAAGATCTCATGGGTTACAAATATCATTTTTCCATTTAGGAATATAAACAGTTCCACTTTAATAAGTTCCTTATAATTTCTCTTTCCTATTTACCTTTTCATGCTTCTCTTGACTCTTCTATGTGAAAGTCAAATTTTCTGTTCAGCTCTGGTCTTTTCATCAAAAATACTTGAAAGTCCTCTATTTCATTGAATATCCATTTATTCCCTGAAGGATAATACTCAGTTTTGCTAGGTAGGTGATTCTTAATTTTAATCCTAGCTCCTTTGACCTCCAGAATATCATAGTCCAAGCCCTCCCATCACTTAATATAGAAGTTGCTAGATCTTGTGTTATCCTGATTTTGTTTTCACAATATTTGAATTGTTTCTTTCTGGCTGCTTGCAATATTTTCTTCTGGATCTGGGAACTCTGGAATGTGGCTATAATCTTCCTGACCATTTTCTTTTTGGGATTTCTTTCAGGAGATGACCAGTGGGTTCTTTCAATTTCTATTTTCCCTTCTGGTTCTAGAATAAGAGGACAGTTTTCCTTGATAATTTCTTGAAAGATGATGCCTAGGCTCTTTTTCTGATCATGGCTTTCAGAGTTCAATAATTTTTAAATTATTTCTCCTGGATCTATTTTCAGGTCAATTGTTTTATCAGTGAGTTATTTCACATTGTCTTCTGTTTTTTCATTCTTTTGGCTTTGTTTTACACTTTCTTGACTTCTCATAAAGTCATTATTTTCCATTTGCTCCATTCTAATTTCTGAGGAATTATTTTCTTCAGTGAGATTTTCTACTTCCTTTTCCATTTGGCCAATTCTGCCAAATTAAAATGGCACTCTTCTCCCCATTGACTTTTTGGACCTCTTTTGCCATTTAATCTAGTCTATTTTTAAGGTGTTATTTTCTTTAGCATTTTGGGGGTCTCCTTTAGCAAACTGTTGACTAGTTTTTCATGATTTTCTTGCATCACTCTCGTTTCTCTTCCCAATTTTTTCTCTACTTCACTTATTTGATTTTCATAATCCTCTTTGATATCTTCCATGGCCTGTGATCAATTCATATTTTTCTCAGAGGCTTTTGATGCAGAAGTTTTGACTTTTGTTATCTTCTGGTTGTAAGTTTTTATCTTCTTTGTCACCAAAGTAAGATTTTATAGTCTGATTTTTTCCACTGCTTACTCATTTTCCCCAGTCAATTACTTCATTTTTTAGCTCTTTGTTAAGGTAGGACTCTGCTTCCAGTGTGGAGGTTATACTGTCCCAAGCTTCAGCGGTTTTGTGTAGCTGTTTTCAGAGATATTTCTAGAGACCTGTAAATTTTCAGTTTCTTCCAGGCTTATATGATCAATGGAGAGGTTATTTAGTCCTCTCCTGGCCTGTCCTCTGGTTGAGTGACTTTTCTGTGTTGGAACTCTGAGGAGGATTCTCTCTCCACCACTGCCACAAGCTCCACCATGCCAGTGCTCCTCCTTGCCCCAGGCCCACCACCCAGGACTGCAACCCAGATCCAGGCATGGGAAAAACAAGATAATCCTGCCTCAGCACTAGCAAAGAGATCCAGCAATCTTTCTCTGATCAGCCACTTGGTCCCCCTACCATCTGTGGGCCAAGAGCTCAGGAAATAGCCACTGCTGCCACCACTACCACCACCCTGAGGTTGGGGTCAGACCATGCTTCTCTCTCACCCAGGCCTGACATCTTTCCTACTGACTTTCTATGTTGTCTTTGGCATTTGTGGATTGAAAAGTCTGGAAACCTCCACAGCTGTCAGTGATTCAGCTCCCTAAAGGTTCTATATGATCTAGACATAAAAGATTATATCATAACAAATTAGAGAAACAAGGAAGAAATTAACTTTTAGATCTACAAATAAGGAAGTAGTTCATGCTAGACAAGAAACAGAGAAAATCTCACAGGACAGAATGAATAATTTTAACTACTATAAAATCAAAACACTTTTGTACAAACAATTCTAATCCAAAAAAGGGAAGGAAAATGAATAAATGTGAACTTTTTTCTAGCATTTCCCTGATAAAGCTTTTATAATGAAGATATGTAAGATATTTATTTAAATTTATAAGACAAAGAGCCATTCCTTAGTAGATAAAAGCAAGGTAAAAAAAAATCCTAGTTAATAACAACCATATAAAAATACTCTAAATCACAATAATTACAGAAATACAACTTAAAGCAACTTTCAGCTTCTACCTCATGCACATCAGGACGACAAAGATGGCAAAAGAGGAAATTACAAATATTAGAGGAACTGTGGGAACAAAAACAGGTACATTAGGGAATTGGTTTAACCTTTCTGGAAAGCAATTTGAATCTATGCCCCTAACGTTATTAAAATGTGTATAGTTTTTAACCTAGCTACATCACTTCATATACACCATGCACACAAAAAAGAAAAAAGGAGATTTTACATATATATATGTATGTAATATATAGAGATGTATGTATGTGTTTATAGCAGTTCTTTTCATAATAGCTGAAATCTGGACATTTAAGGGTTATCATTCTATTGAGGAATGGCTAAGGAAATTGTGCAGTATGAATGTAACGTAATATTACTGTGCCAGGTCAGCTTCAGAGGAAACTAGGAAGACCTCTATGAATTGATACAGAGTAAAATGAGCAGTACTAAAAGAATAAAACATATATATAATATATATAATAACACTCAAGAAAAAGAAGTTTGAAATACTTGAGAATTCTAATCAAAATCATGATTAACCATGAGTTGAAAGGAATGAGGATGAAACATGTCACTCCTCTCCTAAGAGGTAAGTATTGAACTGAAGATGCAAAAAGACATATGCATTTTCAGACATGAACAATGTGAAAATTTATTTTGCTGGACTATGCAGCCATATAAGAGTTTTATTTATTTTTTTAACTTACTCCGTGAGGTGGAGGGGGAGTAGCAGGAGGCACCAATTAATAAAAGAAAAGAAAACAGCAAAGGATATCTATGGTCTGATATGCTCCATTTATTTCAGCATAATTTATTGCTGTGCAATGATATTACTCTGAATTAAAATTCAATCACTGAACCACGTAGTCAAAGAGGAATGAGGAAAATACACTGCATCATCTTTTACTAAAAATAAAATAGCATTTCACTGCACTGAAATATAGTAGGATTGCTATCACTGCTGCTGTTATTAAGAATAAATGTGAATATTAATTGAAGAAAACTTGTTAAGTGTACAGAATTTCAAGAAGGCACCATTTGTATTTTTAAGTCACTGTACTGATGTTATATGTGCTGTAAAATAACATAAGATTTCATTTTTTTGAAAGACTGTTCAGTCACTAACCAAATTTACACATGATGCTCAAGATATAACAGTTATGTAGTCAGATAGTTCTCATTATTAGAGTCCATATAATGCATAATTTTTATATGTTGTTCATGATTTGTGTGCTATGCATTCTGCCTATATATGTTTGTGCTTATGGAATGCACTTATATTGTGGATAATGTTCTGCATACTCTTGCTCAGAATAATTACCTGTAACTCTATTATGTCGTAATGAATACTTAAAATATATGTTTACAGATGAAACTTTGGGATTTTTAAAATGAATACTCAGGAAAAGGGAGAAGAGAGATGGAAGAATTAAGGGAGAAGGAAATTTTAATGATGTGCCCCAATCTGAAGGGGGTTTACAGACTTTGGGACTTATGATATTCTTCTGCCAAGATCAGGTATCTACCATTGTGACCTGTGGAATTAATATAGTTCAAGCTCTCCAGACCCTGGACAAGTTTAGCCATTTGCAGAGGAGTAACAGTCTCATATAGAACAACAGTGGTCTCTAGCTCAAGATCCCACTCATATTCTTATAACAATGAATAAGCCATACCCCTACGTCATCCATTTATCCTAGTCTGAAAGTTTCCTTGTGATAGTAGCTTGGCAGGAGGCCCCTGGATTCACAAAACCCTAGAACTTGGAAAACCAGAGTAAGAGTTAGGGGGAGGAGAACATTAATCATTGAAGATTCTTTCATTTTTATGTTACAGACTATTGCAGATAAATATTAATATGCTTATTCCAATTTAATATAAGTGACTTTTATTTACTATGCTACAAAGTCCAAATTAACAATGTCAGGATCAAAAATGAGAAATTTTCAAGTGGGAGAGTAGCTGATCCAAAGAAAAGGAACTTGAATTCAGAGACCTGATCAGGGTTTCTGGGGAGTAATGGAAGCAAAAAAAGGAAAATCACTTTTAGATCCCTCAACAATATATAACAAATAGAAATCATAAGAGGTTTAGAGACCATTTAGTTTAACACCCTCAAACTGTGTCAAAATGATTATGAAAGGTTTCCCATGCTCAGATTCCCTGATACAACTTGCCAATGTAATGACCAAGAGTGCTGTTCTGACCATATCTTTTACTTTCAATTTTCTACAAGTTATTAGTAAGACTTAGAAAGAATACACAAACCATTTAAAGAACATATTAAGATAGATAATCAAATTTGGCTTTGTTGATATGTTTTCTCCCTTACAAGTAGAGGATGTAGATTTGAAAATAACTGCCTTGGTTATCAGAATTACTCAGACCTAAGAATAGCCATATCATGTGAAAGACCCAAAGGCATCTCCAAATGAACAGCATCTGCCTGACTCACAAGACAGTCAAATGGCATTATTTAGATAGATGCAAAATATCATGTCACTACACATTATTTGCACACATTATTTTCCTCAGTTGATGTGGGGTTATCACTTTACTGTGACAATGTGGAAGGTACAAATAACTATAGTTAAAAATCTAGCTCATTATGTTTGTTTGTATAAGATTCAGTTCTAAGAAGCATTCATTAAAAACTTGCTATTTTCAGAGCACTCTGCTAGTCCATGTGGTTGAAGCAAAGGCAAATAAGACCCTATAAGGGAGCTTATAATCTAGTAAAGGGAATACAATAAACATATAACTCTCATATAGAATGGAACTTGAGAAGTACAAAGTATATTGTGAAGTTCAAAGCAAAAATATTAACAACTCAGAGGAATCAAAAAAAGTTATGTCAAAGAGGTTACATTTGAACTTTCTTAAGGAGTGCTTAAGATTTCAACAGAAAGAATAAGAAAGACTCTAAGGGAACGGAATGATGTGAACAAAGGCAAAGGACAAGAAAGTATGGGATGTACAAAATCTAGAATACACATTTGAAAGAAAATAATGTGAGATAAAACTAAAAAGTGTGGCACTAAATGGTTTTGTTGTTCCATTGTTTTAATTCTGGTAGGCTCTTCATGACCCCATTTTGGGTTTTCTTGGCAAAGATACTGGATTGGCTTGCCATATTCTTCTCCAGCTCATTTTATAGAAGAGGAAACTGAGGCAAACAGGGTTAACTGACCCACCCTGGGTCACACAGCCAGTAAGTACCTGAGGCAGGATTTGAACTCAGGTCTTTCTGACTTCAGTTTCAGTGCTCTATACAATACAGCACAAAACTGTAGTTTTTAATACAAAGCATGGAAAACTTGTACTTTGTTCTACAGTGAACCTCTGATGATTTTTTAACATACAAGTCACCTCATCAGACCTGTATATTAGAACTAGTATTCTGATTCTAGTTTATATTGTATGTTGGAATTTGATACAAAAGACAGGCCATTCATAGATATATGATAGATAGGTAGATAGATGATAGATAGATAGATAGATAGATAGATAGATAGATAGATAGATAGAT
>NW_027186502.1:8793612-8824168 GCF_028583685.1 Petaurus breviceps papuanus | reverse complement strand
GATAGATAGATAGATAGATAGATAGATAGATAGATAGATAGATAGATAGATGATAGATAGATAGATAGATAGATAGATAGATAGATAGATAGATAGATAGATAGATAGATGGATGGATGGATGGATGGATGGATGGATGGATGGATGGATGGATGGATGGATGGATAGATAGATAGATAGATAGATAGATAGATAGATAGATAGATAGATAGATAGATAGATAGATAGATAGATAGATGATAGTTGGATAGACATTAATCACTTAGTATGTGTAAGAAAGTATTCTAAGTGCTTGTATACAAATAAGAGGCAAGCAGACACTTTCTGTTCTCATGGAGTTTATTTTCATTCTAACACATAAGGGGGAATTGTGAGGAGAAGTGGAGTATACTATATGGTATGCAATAGCTGGAATTGTGGTGGATGCCGAGAACTGAACAAAACAAGGTCAAAGGTGACTTCTCAAAGTCCAAGATGGTTCGATGGGAAGAACCCATTCTCAGGCGCAAAGAAAAACAATGAAATGAATGGAGTCAAGCACAGAAATGGAGATGTCCTTAATCTGTGGTAAAGTCCTGAAAACAAGCACAATAAGAGCCAAACTGGCTCACCAAAATTCAAGGTAGCTCCATGGATGAAATCCATTCTCAAGTAGGGAAGAAGAGGAGACAAAGACCTGAGTGGAGTCAAATGCATACGGTATGACTGGAGATGTCTAGGAAGTAGATTAGGAAGCTACTGCAAAGAATAAGGACTTCAACTAGTTTATAAACTATGGTTTAGAATGGATAAAAACCCACACAGAACTTTGAAACTTAGGTACCCTTATTGGAAGATGCACTCTGCAAGTTGGTGCAATATTATGCAGACTTGTCCAGGATAATTCCATTTTGGATTCCCTAGTACTATACGTATAGAGTAAGGATCTCAGATGGTATCAAGTCCAACTTTCATTTTACAGATAAGGAACTGGAGGTATTAAGAGGTTAAGTTACTTGTTCAAAGTTACACAGATAGCAAGTGTTAGAGGAAGAATTTGAACTCATGCTGCCCAATTCTAGAGCCACTGTAAGCTGTAGGAATCCACTGGAGGAGTTTGTTTGTTTGTTTGTTTTCCTTTTTTTCAGGCTGCTTTTAGGCATTCAGAATTTCCGATATGTTTCCCTTACAGGTCAGATCAGTAATTTTAAGTGAACAAAACTGTTATCTTAAGTACTAACATATATTATTATATACATTATGAGCATGAGAGCTAGAAAGAATTATATAGCTACTAAATCTTTAGGACACTGATGGATATTCACTTCTAATTAAAATGGCAGTATGAAGGGTCAGAGAGGAGCCCAGGCCATTTACAAATACTTCAGCAAAGATCTAAAATGGGCACCATATTGAATAAAGATCAAGAAATTCAAAGAGAAACATCTTTATCATGCCAAGGACTGCCAAAAAAAATAGCCAGAAGACTGCAGGTATTATAAGAGAGCCCTGACCAGTGACCCCACTCTGAGCACAAATAAAATGGAAATAAACCTGCCAGTCCTTTGACTGGGAATACTCTAGGGAGTCCAGAAGGTCACAGATTTCTGACTGGGAAAGCTCCAGGGTACTGGGATTCCACAGCACTTTGACCTAGGGCCTTATCTAAGGGCCTGAAGATAATATCACTCTGACTAGAGATAATCAAGGGATGCCTAACAACCAAGGTATTTTGATCTAGGAACAACCAAAGGGGCCTAACACCTGCTAGCATTCTAAGTGAAGAAACATAGGCATGGTAAAAAGCAGATATAAGAGCCAGGAAATAGAGGTCAGAAATAAACAGGGCTTGAACACACTGAGCACAGAAGGGAATGAAACTTGACCCTGGCACAAAATCCCAAACCAGGAACTGAGCATGAAAATGTGTGTAAAGAGAAGACAGAAAATGCTGTTTCTTACATTTTCTTTTTTTAATCCTCCTTTAAAATCTACCTTTCCAAGTCTAAGTTTATTTTGCCCATGATTATTCCCTTTCTGACTGACTTCTTTCTCAAACTGTCCTCTTTCTTCTCCCTATTCTTGTTTGTATTTATGTTGAATTTTATAAACTTCTACAACAAATTTGTGGGTGTGTTTGATTCAGATTGAATGAGATTTATGTGATGTCTATTTTCCCTACTCTTTCTTCTATGTTAATGTACTCTCTTGCACCCCAACTATAAGAAATAGTAAGCTCCTTTTCCTTCTTCCTCTACTATAGTACTTTTTCCTTTCCTTTACTTTCCCTTCTTAAGACCATAAAAACGGCACAAAACCATGCCCATGACATGTTTTTGGCCCTCTTACTTCCTCTTGTGACATTTGAAGACAGAGTGATTCTAAATTAATACTTTTCTCTCTTGCACCATTAGAATATAAGCAAGTTACCATTATGTGTCCCTTCCAATTTCTCAAATATCTTACCTTTCTGGATTTCTCTTGACTTCTGTCTTTGCATTCAAAGTCTCTCCTCATATTTTGCCTTTTCACTAGGATACTTAAAAGTTTTCTATTAAAGATACATTTTTATGGTCAATAATTTTTTGTTATAAGCCTCTTCTCTTAACTAACTGTATCCACTAGCTGACAAAAATTAATAGATCTGTGGGCTTTACAGATGTGATTTTGAGGGGACATGGACATACAGAGTACCATGAAACTTGGGCAATACTGTCTGAAGGGACCCCATTGTGCAAGTTTAGGGCTACCCAGAACTCATTGCTATGTTGGCACCCAGCAGAGTTTAGCCTTTCAGATTTTGAAATTATAAAATAGTCACGGTACTTTAAAAAAAAATAAACTTCTGAAGTGGACGACGGCCAAAAGAGAAATAAATGATTGGGTTCATTATCTTTCCTCTTAGAGTAGATCTTTTAAGTTTATTAGACCACCTAATTTGTCTTTGTTATCTTCCACAAGAAACAAATCCACTTAAATATGATCAGTACTTAGTAAATATTTGTCAAGTGGACAAAAGAATAAATAAGCAAATGAGTGTTATATCATATTACACCAGAATATAGCCAATTATCTGTTTCTTTTTTTTTTAAGCAATTGGGGTTAAGTAACTTGCTCAAGGTTACACAGCCAGTTATTATTTCTGGGTGTGGTGCTGAGTATCTGAGCCCGGATTTGATCCAGGTCATCCCGACACTGGAGCCGGAGCTCTTACTCACTGAGCCACCTGGCCGCCCCTAAGCAATTGGGGTTAAGTAACTTGCTCAAGGTTACACGGCCAGGTGTTTCTGGGTGGGTGCTAAGTGTCTGAGCCCGGGATTAGATCTCCAGGTGTTCTCAACATCTCCAGGTGTTCTCAACACTGGAGCCAGTGCTCTTACTCGCTGTGCTACCTGGCCGCCCCATCTGTTTCTTTTTTTAAGTGTGGTTATGTCTGCAACTACAACTATTTGAAAATTCCTAGAGTCTGATAAAAAGTTCACAGCAATAGTCTATCATTTTGAAAGGGAATTTTAATTTCTCCCTCCCTTGGCAAACCACACACAAGTCTCAGGACCATACAAAATGATAATGATCATAGCACAGTTGGTGAGAAAAAAAAAGACTAAGAGGATCCATACAGCCCTATGGGAGGTCCACTTTGCCTGTCAGCTCTTCTGGACATCTTTTGAAGGTTCCTTCCTGATAATTGTCACAAACCATTATGTAGGAACCTTAGCAGGACCAGTTAAGTTTAGATTCTGGTAAAGAGACCAAGATTCTCTAACATAGTTTGGTATCCAGAGTAGTTTCCAAATTGTACTTTCTCTATAACTTATCCAATTAAGGGGCAGGAATCTTTCAGCATCTTCAAAAATGGAACAAATTTCAAAGCAGATATACAGGGGTATAGGACATAGGAGTGAGGATAGTAGTGTCCTGTTAACATTTCGAATTACCATATTCATGTTCTTAGGCTTCACAATACCCTTGCAGGCCCCAACTAATCTGTTCCATGATCTTTAAACTAGAATATTATTATATACAACCCTTAGAGCACAATCAGCTATTACCCTCATGCCTACCACAATATATAAGCTTAAGTTGGACATTAGAGTCATTAAATTCATATCTTATCTGGAAGATTGATTTCCTGCCTCTGTCATATATTGACTGTATGATCCTGAGTAAATAAATTCTCTGTTCTCTAGGCAATTTTCTAAGACTATATGTGACAGAGGAGATATGTATACATGCATTGTTAGAAGAAGTTTCTTCACATGGAAGTATCCCATACCAAAGAAGTCACAGGTCTAGTCCCTATTGTCTACCTATCTATCCATCTATCACATATCAGTGTCTATCCATCTAAAGCATATTTTATATTACATATGTATGTACATGTGCATCCGTGTGTGTGTGGTGTACCTGGTATATGCATAGACTCTATTAGCTTTCTTGGTTGATGTAACCTCACCATGTGAAACACACTAGGGATCTTGATTCTGGGAGAATTGTGACACCATATATGGGTTATACCTTGGAGAGACTGTGTAGCATGTCTAGACGTATCATAACTGGTTCTGGTTTGCCAGCCAGATGTAGGAGAGGCTGATTGGCTTCAAATGCATTCAAAAAGGCCTATCAAAATGTGCTATTGTCTATTTGCTTCAACTGGGTTAGCTTGAGACCACATGGAAAGGGAAAAAGCCCTTGGGCCTTGTCTACTCTGAAACTATGTGGCTATGAGAAATAGGTCCTGGTCCTTGGCCTTTTTGTTTATTCTTTTCCATCCAAGGGAAAGGGAATGGAATGTTTAAGTTTCGGAGTTTGAAAGGTCAGGAGGGTAAGTCACAAGAATCTAGGAGTTGGAATCCAGACAGGTTTTACAGCCAATGTAGTATCACTACCCAAAGGAGTAAGGAGTGATCTTTGGGAACCACTTTTGGGATCCCAGGACAGTGAAAATACCAGTTTGGCAGTCATGTCACATTGGGACATGAACTTAGTGAGACCAATTCCATGTAAGAACCAAACTAAGTTTTGAACCTATTCTCCTAGAGACTGAGGTAGCTCAGAGGAATGTTATGTCTCAGAGGTATTGAGGAAAATGTTGGTACGTTATTTGTTTCCTGCTGTATCTTTAAATTAAGTACAATTTTGTAAAAGCTAATTGATATTAAGTGGTTAAATGTAACTGGATGTGTGTTACTAGTCCCCTTAATAATGGCAAAAACACGGCCAGTAGGAGTTTGAGCCAATCACAGTAGGGAAGAGACACCCTAAACTCCTCAGAGTAATCAAAAATATTGAGGGACTGAGGTAGCAAGCCCAGCCCTAGGAGAATGTACCAGAGTATACATACATACATATGAATATGTATGTATATTGTGTGTGTGTGTGTGTGTGTGTGTGTGTGTGTGTGTGTGTGTAATGAGGTTCAGGTAGAGTTGTGGTGGGATGTCTCTAAAGAATTACAAAGACTCAGGTTGACTCCAAGCCAGTTAGAAAGATAAATTGTAATGGTTTCACGCTCTGGTGAATGGCTAAATCCCTTAGAGGAATTTAGCAACTTTAGTAAAGCAAGACATACAATTTTACAGAGAATATGCTGCTTATTACACAATCAAAATTTACATAGAATATAGGAATATGATTAATATTAAAAAGGCAGGAGGAGTTTGTTAAGGAATTAGATAATGGAGGAGGGGTTCCACCCTTAGTGGAATTGCACCTGCAGTTACTCATAATGCAAACAATTAGGAGGTATGTATATATGGTAATGATATTATAATAAGCGTCTCTACATCATAAATTCATTCTAGGTCAGATCTTTACTGTTACTGCACTTGCACTATTGTAGGGTGGGCCCCTTCTACAGTTTGGTGGTCAAGCATCCTGCTCTACATCCTGGTTGGTGCTGTCTTCTGATTGGCTAGCCATTGTGGTCCTTTCTGGTCAAGATAGATAGTTAGGTATTGTGGTCCTGTCATGGGCTAAATGGATGATGTGATTGTGGTTGAGTACAAGAACACACCTGTTTCTGTGAGAATGGGTCTGGGAGCAATGGCTAGCATGTCATGATATGGACATGCCTGTTGTTTCTGTGGGAACTAAGAGTTCATGGACACACCTGCTGTTCCAGTGAGCAGTGGAGGCATATATGAAGAAGTTAGGACAGGGGGTGGTAGGTAAGTACAGTGGGCCTGTTGTTCAGTGAAACCTATAATGAAGTTGGAATATTGGGACTGGGGCAGTTCTAATAGGACTCCATCATGTGTATGTATATTCTATCCTCTATATAATGTCTATATGATATGCAAATATTCCCTCAACTCCACTTTGGTTCTTAGCTATGTTAGTAGTAGTGACACTACTTCTCATAAGAGGTACAAAAATTAAGATATTTTTAACATCATGAGGCCTCCACTTACAACATAATATTGTCATCCAGGTTTCTGAGGGTGGTCCCTATTGTGCAGTTAAGAAAAAACTGGACTTCCAGGGAATTCAGTAATCACCAAAACAGGGCCTAACAGTGGCCACTCATTTTGACCCTTCTAGGAAAGAAGTCCATGATTTGACTCACATGAAAATCACATGGACTGATTCACTAATCAAAACGAGTGCAAGAATGCCACAAGAATATGGCAGCAAGAAGCCTTCGCTGAGGGACTTCAACAATTCAGAGCCTTTTTCAGAGACATTATATATCACTGAAAGTAACTTCACTGTCTGGACATGTTAGACAATTCAGCTGAAAATAAAATGTTGCAATTGCATTTATTTTTCTAAATGTAAAAGCACAAATTCACTGGAGATTCAGATTGATTGAGGAGACACTTTTACTCAGAGAAGAGGAAAGTATTTCTTACTGTGCATGATTTAACATATCACCTGAGATAAAAGCACCTCTAGCATGTCTCCAAGAATCAAGGTGGTTTAGCCAGATATTAAGCAATGATAACACTATTAAAGCATTCCTCAAAATCTCAACCTTCACACTCCCCAACAAATAAAACCACAGGATCCCCAAACACAATTCTTTTAAATGCCATCTTTATATTTAATTTATGCATGGATAAGTGAATTAAATTATTCAGGGGGAAATCTCAACACATTTCTTGTAAGTGGAAATTGCTCAGTCAAAAGGCATTTGGTTCTCATTGGATTCCTTCTGATAGAAAATCATATACAGCAAGATGAATTTATAGAAAGAGCATCTGATGTATTTTTCTTGTTTGTAACTTATTTCTGTGTATATCTACAGGCCTGATCACAATTAATTATGTCTCTTGGAAGGACATAAATATCTTCTGACAGGCTTATATTCAATCCCCAGGGCTCAGGAGAAAACTTCAATTGCAAACAAGATAAAATGGGCATTGGTTGAATTGTTGACATGAGAGAAACCTCTTTCTGGCATATACAGTATCAATAGGATTTAAATTTCCACCAAATAACTATTTCAGCCTGAGAGTAATTTGTTGTTCTGCAAAACTTTAGGTGACCCAAAGGGCAATGGGAAAATGTATGGTGTTTCTAAATATGTAAGCAAAAGTGATTTTCCTAAAGCATAAAACTCTCTTACACAAGAAACTCCAGTGACTTCCTACCATCCCTAGAATCAAAAGTGAACTTTGTTTGGCTTCTAAAGCCTTCCACAATCTCACACTAATTTATCTTTCTAACCTCATTTGACATTACTTGTCCTCCAACAGTCTGTTATCCAACCAAACTGGCCTTCTCTGTGTTCATCACAAATGCTCTCCATCTCTAGTCTCCATGCTTTTCCATTGGCTGTGCCTGAAATGCATTCCCTCTTTACCTCGTCTCACAGAATCCTTCTCTTTCTTCAAGGTGGAGTTCATGCACTGCCTTCTAAGTGACGCTTTTCCTGATTCGCTTTATTGCTAGCACTCTCTATTTCAAATTCCCTTGTACTTACCTATCTTATCTATTCTGTATATACTTACGTACATCCTTGTTGACTTCCTCATTAAAATGTAAGTTCCTTGTGAGTAGTGATAGTTTAATTTATTTCATTTTTCTTGTCCAGTGGCTCACACAGTGAATGGCACATAATAGGTGCTTCATCAATTCTTGTTGGTTGAATGATTGATACCAACAATAATTTGTGTGAAAGATGTAGAATAAGATGTAACAGATCAATCATCTAGTAGGAATGAAGGATAATGGTCATCTAGTAGGAATGAAGGATAATGGTGTACATCCAAGGTACTATACTAGTAACCAAGAGCTATTAAAGAAATCCAAAGAGAGACCTTCAATCTATGGGGTTTGGAACAGATTTGCACAAAAGAAGCTGTGGACTTCTTGCAAATAAAGAATTGCATTGGTAGAAAAAGTATCTGTATCAGTGAAGTTATGGATTCAGTGAAGTATGAAAGAGAAAAAGTTGTTGACAAAGATACCTAGCCAAAAAGAAAAAAATATATAACATTTTCAATTTTTGGCCATATCTGCAATATGTTTATGTGTGTGTGTGTATTAGAGACTTTGTCCATCTGTTTTCCTACAAAGATAACCATTATTTCCAAATAGCTTGATGATCAATTGAATTTTTTTCACTTATTAAGTTGACTCAAGGCTCACTCTTACATACAGACACAGTTTGAATGTAAAAATAAAATATCCCATTTATTTTTAGCAACTTCAAAGCAGAAAATTACATTTAGCACAGTGCCTATATGTAAGTTGACTGACTATAAGAAATCATAACAGTAATAACACATTATTCTGGAAATCATATTCTAACTTATCAATTAGCTTTTATCCTATGTGATTCTTACCCTAGTTTATATTTAGGTTATAGCAGCTATGTTTTCCCAGTGCAGTTCCCTGATTACTGAACCTGAATCAATTACATCATCATTGCAAAGAAATTGTATCCACCGTGTCCATGGTACCATGCTGGGCAATATACAAAGTCAATCAGAAAGATATGATTATAGTTCCCTCAAATCAAGAGAGATAAAAGTGTTAGAAATTTCACCCATTTCCCAGCTTAACTCACTGCCTTTTGACCTTTGTCCTTTTATTCCTTCAATCTCCTAAACTCAAATTTCCTAAAAACAAAAGTCATTCAGTTCACTCTCTACCCCGACTTCAGCACCATTTCAAACTCCAGGGAGGGTTTAAGGAAAAAAAGATACAGGATTCTGTATCATAAACATGTGGACCAGAGGTTTATAGTTTTAAGTCATTCATAATTAAGTTGAGTGCCATCCTTGAATTCTAATCAGATTGTAGACAAGCATATTATTACTTTAAAATGTTTAATATTGTTTCAAAATGTTTTTAAAATATAAAATACTCCATATTTCTAAGTAAAAATGAGATCTTTTACATCTCTAGAAAATTCTAGAGTTAGATGTTTGTTATTTATCAAAATCTACAAATACTGTAGTAAAATGTATGCACTCCCTTAAAAATTAATTCTGAATTTTTACAGTTTATAATTTTGAAGTCATTAGCTCTCATTGGTTAAGGAATATAGGAGAGAAGGTAAAAATTTCCGAAAGTACTAATGTTAGTCTAATTAGTCTGACACTCAGAACATTACTGGATTGTAAAAAGAGTGGTTCCATTTGTTTTCTTTGGATTTCTAATGCTGCTGCCAAATGATAGTTTTTCCTTTAAACTTTCTGACTTAGTGTACTTTTTTATTATGTTGCTTTGTAATGGGGATATGTCAGGTTGACCTGATAAAATAAAATGTCACTCACTACTGTGTGTAAACACCATTGTCTTGAGAATATAAACATAAACTGTAATAGAATGTTGGCAATAACCTCTGGAAAAAAACATCTGAATTATTCTCTAACAATTAAGATGGGTATAATTAGAATCTTATGTTCTTAATACACCAAAGATAAATAATCATAGATAAAATGTTTGTTCTTGTGAGTGTACTTCAATATTTCTATGGATTCACTATCTTATGAATATTTTGCCAATAATGTATATTGTATTCTTTTCATCTTCTGTGATTTTTGTTTTTGTTTTCTCATTGATTTTACTCAAAGAATCTAACCAACATATTGAAGATCTTTCTACAAGTCTTTTTACATTTCATGAGTACCAAAGCAGCTCTTGGACTATGTCTATCAGTTACCCATCACTTTCATTACAAGACTGGTTCACCTAGAAGAATTTGTGAAGGCTTATACAAAGTGAGCAATTATCATTATGATTTTATCTCATGTCATTTTTGTGTATAAATAATCATTGGAAATAGTCTTTAACCTTCTTGCATTGATCATGCATCTTTTATTGCTTTTTGAATCCTCTGTAACATTAGTTCTTCAGAAATTGTGCTGTTCCAGAATTTATAACACACTGCATCACTAATAAACATGGTTAAAAAGATGTTTTACACGGTTAATTTGTAAGATAGTTTTCATCCTTTAATTTTTAGACCTATATTTTCAGAATTTGATGGTCAGTTTTCAGGACTGAATAATTATTTTCTCTTCAATGGCTAAAATTTCTACTTCAGAAAAACTAATATGCTCATTGAAATAATATGCTCATTTCAATCCTATCAATACTCTAAATAAAATACATACACACACACACCTAAAAATGTATACAAAGAGACCACATAAAATCTTATTGTCATGAAGCTGTGACAGTGTCAGGTCTAATTGAAAAGTGAAAATTTTATCAATTTATTGATAAAAAAATTTAATCAATTTTATATTTCTATATAGCACAATAGCACTTTATAGTACAATTTGATTTATATGTTTATAGTATAATTGGATTTATATGCATACTTTAACACTTCACTTAAACCTTTTGACCTATAAATTGATGACATTTGCATTATCTACATCATACGCTTGTGAAAAAGTACTTTTAAAACTACAAAGTGTTATATGTTTCCCTATTTCTTCATATAATCACTAATATTAAAATAATTAAATCCAACAAACCTTTATTAAGTAATTCCTATGTGCTGTACATTATGCCCTACAAAAAAAAACAATCCCTGTCCTCAAGGAGCTTAAATTATTCTGGGGAGAAAACGACATGTAAACAGATTTCTAAATGTAAATTAAATAGAGTTAATTAGAAGATATGGATCGGGAAAGGTTCAATATAAGAAGTGGCACCTTAAGTCTCAGAAGGAGCTAAGAATTCCAAGACGTGGATATGACGAGAACATTTCAGGCATCAAGGACAAAAGCTGAAGAAGGAATTTTGTCTCTGTAGAATATGAAGCAGACTAGGCTGACTGGAAGATGCGGTATATGAAGAGAAGTAATATTAAATCAATCTGGGTAGATGATCTGGAATCAGATCGTGACAGTTTTTAAAAAGTAAATGAAGGAATTTATACTTTATACTATATACAATAAACAATTGAAATTTCTTGGACAGAGCATGATATTGTTAGGCTTGTACTTTAGAAGCATCAATTTGGTAGTTGTGTATAAGCTGGACTTGACAGGAGAGAATTAGAAAACTATTGAAATATTCCAGGAGACTTTCTCTTCAGCAAGGCGGACCAGTGGCTGGCGCAGCATTGCAGAGATGCAGATCTTTGTGAAGACCCTGATGGGTAAGACCATCAGCTTGAGGTTGAACCCAGTGATACTATCAAGAATGTCAAAGCCAAAATCCAAGACAAGGAAGGCATCCCACCAGATTAACAACGTCTGATTTTTGCTGAAAAACAGCTAGAAGATGGACGAACTCTCTTGGACTACAACATACAGAAAGAGTCCACTCTGCACTTGATGCTGTGTTTTTGAGGGGGCATCACTGAGCCTTCCCTTTGCCAACTGGCCCATAAGTACAACTGTGATGAGATGATCTCCCACAAGTGTTATGCCCACCTGCCACCCTGCGCTGTAAACTGCCATGAGAAGTGCGCCCACACCAACAAGAAGAAGGTCAAATAAAGACCAGCCTTGGGACCCAGTGTTGGTTTGGCTCCCTTGACTGAAGTGCTCTTGAGAAGTCTGTTGTAACAAGGCCTTGCTCCTGGGTTTAATGGGACTGTGATATCAATAAAATCCCCTTTTAGTTGAGAAGCAGGAAAAAAAAAAAAAGAAATATTTCAGGAGAGATAAGAACCTGAAATGAGGTCTAATTCCATTTTGGTGGTGCTGAGTTTGAGATACTGATGGCTTAGGGGTTCAGGAAAGAGATGAGGCCTGGATATGTAAATCTTTATGGAGATAATAATTGAAATCATGAAAGTTTGTAAGGTAATGGAAAAGCTATATTGAAAAAAAGGGCCCAGAAAGAGCCCTGGAGAAGACCTAGGCTATAGGGGGCGGGACATGTATGATGATCTAGCCAAGGTCACCGAGGAATGCTTATATGGATAGGAAGAGAATTTGCCATGCCATAAAAACTAAAGGAAGAAAGCATAAAGAAGGAAAGCATATGTCAAATCTTGCAGAGGGATCAAAAGGGACAAATATTGAGAAATTGCCATTGAATTTTGCTGTTAGGAGATTAGTGATAACCTTGGAAAGAAGTGGCTTATTTTTATGGTGGGTTGAAAATAATAATTTAATTAAATCAACAAAGCCTAAAACAAAAAAATATCAGGTTATGCTAATCTGTTTAATTTAATAAATCAGAAACTTTTAACCACTCGTCAGTTCTCTTAACTTTATAGTTAATTAAAATTTTTCTGTAACTGGATATTTGTAGTCATTGTAGGCAGTTGAAGGATGAACTTTTCCCTTTCCATCTGGCTTATTTATTTTTCTTAGACACAAACACAAATAAAAACCAAATCATGCAACTTACTTTTGTGTATACATAACTGTGTCTATTTGTTTTCTTGCTAATGGACTGATTTTTTAATTGAATGACTTAATCAATTTTAGTATTGGTGTGATTGGTCTTTTCAAAGTTTTGTTCTTTGACCATTTTTAAGAGAATTAACTTAAAAAATAACTTTAAAAATAGTAAAGATATAGGAGTAACGGATGTCATCTTATAAACCCATGATCAAAAGTAAAGATGGGCTGATTACATGGAGAGAGTAATGAGTTAAGCATTTATAAAGATTACTTGAAAAATGGTTTTACATACAATATTATTAAAGATAAATCTTGCCCTACATGAATAAGATTCCTTGAGATATCACCCCAATTATACTATAAAGCCTTGAAGATTAGCAAGACATTGAAAAACTAAGCTTTTGTTTCCATTATCATAACTTTGATCTTACCACCACTCATAACTTTGAAACTTACATAATGCAAAATTTTAGAATTTCTTGTCCAAAACCTCATATCTTTCTCTGTACCTAAATTAATAGAAAATTAATAGAAATCTTTGAAAAAAAAATCTCAGAAAATGAATTTGAATAATCTATGAAGGAATTAATAGGAGAACATATGAATTCTATTAAATATTAAGAGAGATAGTAATATCCATGCTGCACAAATTATTCTTAAATGTTAAGAACTCTTTCAAATTCCTTTTATGAGACAAAGTTCCAATACAGAACATGAGGAGGGAGGGATCAATCAACAAGAACAAGAGACAAATGTCACTAATGAATATTGATTCAAACTTTTTTTAATCCTAGTACAAATACTATAGCAATATATAGCAAATTTGTTCACTATAACTGAGTTGAATTTTTACCAAGAATGCAAGGACTCAACATTAGGAAAATAATGACCACAATTAATCCCATTAAAAGAGAGGCAGCTTGATATAGTGAATAAAGAGCCAACCTCAAAGTCAAGAAGATCTGAATTCAACTCCTGTGTCTAGAACAAAAAGAGTTCTGTCACCTTGGCCAGTTACTTAACTTCTCAGTGCCCCCAGGAACTTTCTTTCTTTTTTTTTTTTAAGCAATCAGGGTTAAGTAACTTGCTCGAGGTTACACGGCCAGGTGTTTCTGGGTGGGTGCTAAGTGTCTGAGCCAGGGATTCATTCGATCTCCAGGTCATCCCGACACTGGAGCCAGTGCTCTTACTTGATGTGCTACCTGGCTGCCCCCCCCCACACACACACACCCAGGCAACTTTCTAAGAATATAAATCACAAAGGAACATATAGGGAAAATAACTATATGGAATTTCATTACCTGAAGTTTCCTGTATCAATGAAATCTCAGATCTGATTTTCTACTACCTTTCAATTAAAAAAAAAAAACCCAACCAAAAGAATATTTTAATAGACACAAGGAAACCTGTTTTATTTGGAGTAATTCCAGCAATACTAGCAATAATAACATGAGAACATGAAATTAAAGTCTTGAACATTTTTAAAGAGAAGGAAAAATTTATCCCTATTGCCATATGACAATATAGTTCATTTAATAGAGAGAGAATTAGTAACAGAATCAAAATCAAAATAAGATAAAGAGGGAAACCATTGACTGAGAAATATATTTGCATCAAATATCTCTACTGATGGCCTGATATCCAAGATATATAGTAAATTAACATAAGTATATAAGACCAAATGCATAAATGGTAAATATATGAAGAAATAGCTCTCAAAAATTTCAGGGCAGCTAGGTGGCACAGTGAATAGAGCATTGGCCCTGGTGTCAGGAGGACATGAGTTCAAATCCAGCCTCAGACACTTGACACACTTGCTAGCTGAGTGACCTTGGGCAAGTCACTTAATCCCAATTGCCTCTCCTTTCCCCTTCCCCCAAAAAATAAAATAAAAAATTTAACTTCTGCAATTCTAGGGGTGTGTAGCACCAATGTGATATTCACAGCAATAATAGCCACTGTAAATATGCCGGCATAGTGCTCAATCACAAAATATAACATATAGAAGATAGAAGCAAAACATTTATTCAGACACCAGAAAACCAAATCCCAAAGCCTGTAAGCTAATTCCATCATAGTAGCTAAGAATTTAATAAGACATAATAGCACAGAGAGCCACAGCATCCTTCAGCCTTCCCACAAACCAACACAACACCAGTATTTACTCACCAGCCTGTCTGCCTCAGAAGCATCCTCTCCTCCCAACCTGCTAGCTTGCTCTGACTCCCAGCTTCCTGTGGGCTCTGCTCCACCCTTCAGCAACTCCTTCCACCACAGGCTCCATGTGATTACATTCAGCCTATTAGGGAGTAGGGTATATCTTCAAAGCAGGGAATGTCTTCAAATTTCCTTAGGTTTATTAAGGGACAAGGAAGATCTTCAAATTCCCATTACCATTATAGGGTGAAGTCAAGATGGGGGAGTAGAGGAAGCATCAGTTGAGCTCTCCCAATACTCCCCTCCAAACAGCTCTAAAATAACACCTCAGATTGAATTCTGGAGTGGCAGAACTAACAAAAATCAGAGAGATATGTTCAGAAGCCCAGAAGAGATCTATGACACAGGGGTAGAGTCTGGCCCAGAGCTCTTGTGCATGCAACATCATTGATGGAATTAGGGAGTAAAAACAGAATCTAGAGCCACTTCAAGAGCTCTCAAGCCAGAGATGGTAAGGAGACCTGGCAATGGGTCAGAAAGTGATTACAGAGGACCACTATGCTAGTGCCGGATACACAACTAGACTCTGGCAAATCTATTGCCTATATCCATTTCTGGGTCATAGTTCAAGAGCAAAAAGGAAGAATTTTGATCAAGAAGGAGTGTGAGACCTAGGAAACAGTATAACTTTGGACTATAAGGACTCGGGGACCCTGAGTAATGTTTGTGACCCCCTGTAATGGCAAGCAAAGAAGTAGTTAGCACCTTGTTTCAGCTATTGAATTAAAACCTTGTTTCAGCTATGTAATTAACATAGAAGTAGTTAACACCTTGTTTCAGTTCATGATTGTATCGCGTATTAAGGTCCAGAATTTATGAATCCCACAACTTGTGAACCCTAGAACTTGTAAACTCCTGCAAGAGGAAGGGGAGGAGCTAATGACCATATATAAGGAAAAGCCCATGCTGGAGAGAGCAGAACTAAAAAGGGAGCACTTGTGGTGGAGAAGGAGAAAACTTGTGGTATCCCGGCACTCTGTCTCTTCTGTCTGTGTCGATGTTTGTTTGTGATATTTTGTACAGAAGTCCTGGGACCTTCCTGGAAGCCCTGAAAGAGGATTTTCTGGTTGTCTCTTTACAGAAGTCCTGGAGGACAGATTCGGAGGTCCTAGGATTGTACTGATGATTTGTGTTAATGTCTTGGACCTTGTTTGTGGGTCCCTCTTGATTTCACAGGCAGATAGTGAATTGATGATGGTGCCAGCAATTTATTAAGCAATTTATTAATCTATTAAGCTTTGTCTTCTCAGAAACAGAAACTGTGAAGGACTTGAGGGGGACTGAACTCTGTGAGCTTCAATATGGAATGGGAACTGGACAAGGAACTGGACAAAGAACTGGACAAGGAGCTGGACAAGAAACTGGGAGCTGCCTGTCTTTGAACCCAGGTGACAGTTGTGTAGATTCGGGCAGGAGCTGGGACCATGGAAGAGGAACTGTGGAAGCTGAGAGCCAGCCTCAAATCAAGATGAAAAGATCTCTTCTTGGGTACCTGAGACCCTGAGAATCAGTATTGATTGCAATCTCAAGGTATCAGGATCCAAGATTTTGGGATAGAGCTCACCATTTGACAGAAATTACCGCAAAACTAGAAAGCAGTTTGTAAGCAACTAGGCATAGATCAGCATCTCACATTGTATGCCAAGATAAGGTCAAAATGGATAAATGAGATAGATATAAAGGGTAATATAAAAGTTAGAGATTCATGGATAAGGGAAGAGTTATGACCAAAAAAGAGAAAGAGGAGATTACAGAAAGTAAAATGGATAATTTTGATTAAATGAAATAAAAAAGCTTTTACACAAACAAAATTAGAAGGAAAAGAGGAAACTGGGGGGAATTTTTTGCATCATTTCTTTGATGAAGGCCTCATTTCTCAAATATATAGAGAATTGAGACAAATTCATAAAAAATAAGAGCCATTCCCCAGTTGATAAATGATAAACTATGAACAGACAGTTTCAAAAAAAGAAATCAAAGCTAACAGTAATCATATCAAATAATCTAAATAACTACTGATTAGAGAAATGTGGATTAAAACAATTCTGAGATGCCACCTCACAGTTATCAGATTGGCTAACATGACAAAAAAGGAAAATGACAAATGCTGAAGGGAATATGGAAAAGTTAGAACACTAATGCACTGTTAGTAGAGTTGTAAATTAAACCAAACATTTCTGAGAACAATTTGGAACTATGCCCAAAGGATTATAAAACTATGAATACCCTTTGATGCAGCAATACTACTGCTAGGTCTATATCCCCAAAATATCAAAGGCAAAGGACCTATTTGTACAAAAATATTTATATCCGTTCTTTTTGTAGTGGCAAAGAATTAGAAATTGAAGAGATGCCTATTGGTTAGGGAATGGCTGAACAAGTTGTGGCATAGGATTGTGTTGGAGTACTATTGTGCTATAAGAAATAATGAGCAGGATGGTTTCAGAGAAACCTGAGAAGACTTATAGGAATTAATTCAAAGTGAAATGAACAGAACTAAAACATTGTATATGATAGCAATATTGTAAGGATGATCACCTGTGAAAGACAGCCCCTCTGACTAAGACAATAATCCAAGAAAATTCCAAATGACTCATAATGGAAAATGTTATCCTATCCATATCCAAAGAGAGAACTAATGAAGTTTGATTGACATTGGTGAATGCTTCTTTTTACTTTATTTTTCCTGGCTTTTTTGTCTGTTTTCCTTTGCAATATAGCTAATAAGGAAATATGTTTGGCATGACTGCACATGTATAGTTAATATCAATTTGCTTACCTCCTCAAAGAGAGGAGAGAGACAGGAAGCAGGGAGAGAATTTGGAACTCAAAATTTTTAAATGTGAGTGATAAAATTTTTTATATGTCAGTGGGAAATATTTAACAAAATAAAAACATATACACATACTATATGTACATATATAATTTGTTAACTATTAACTATAGAATTAGGAAATAACTGAAAAAATTTACATTGCATGAACATAATATATTTCTCTGCCTCTTTCTTTCTCTATTTCTCTGTTTCTCTGTCAAAAAGTTGAAATGATGCCTGCCACTTAGCATATACATAGACTTGCAAATTCAAAAATATATACAAATAAATGCAAGATGTTTCAGGGTAGGAGAAGCACTAATAATAGGGGAGACCAGGAAAATTATCTTGTAGAATGTAGCATTTAAAATGGTTTTGAAGAGAGATGGTGATTCCAAGACATGGAAAAGAATGGGAGGAAGAGTATTGCAGTCACAGGAGATATCAAATGTATGCAAAGATGGAAAAGAGATTGTGCTAAACATGGAAGATCAAGTAGACCAATTTTTCTTGAATGTATGAGGGAGAATAATATGAAATCAGTCTAGAGAAATAGTTAAAAGTCAGACTTATTTAAATGCCAAACAATTGATCTTTTAATTTCATCCTAGAGGCGGTAAGGAAGACTTGAAATTGGTGTTTTGGTGAAGCCCAGTCTTCCCTGGCACAGCCTGCACTGGACTGTGCTGCATTGTGCTCCTCTTTCACCTTGGTGCAACAGACCTTTCCTTCTGACCTTCTAAGTTGTCTTGGGCTAGAAAATTATTTCACTCCATCTTTTTTTGCAGGTTCTGCCGTTTTAGAATTTGTTTAGGGTTATTATTTAGAGGGATTTGGAGGGATTTGGAAGAGAGTTCAGGCAAGTGCCTCTCTTTACTCTGCCATCTTGGCTCTGCCTTTCTCATTTGATTTTCACACCCACCCTGTGGAAGGAGGTGATACTGTTATTCCCATTTTACAGATGAGGAAACTGATGAACCCAGAGTTTAAATGACTTGCATAGAGTCTATAATGGGAATGTAAATTTTGTAATGGTTGGACAGTTTGGAAATCTGTCTATTGTTCTGTTTCTCTGACTTGGTAATTCTGTCTGTGTATTCTGAAGTTCAGCGTGCTGACCTTTTTCCCCTGAACTAGGTAAATGATACATGTTTGACTGATTAAAGTAAGCTTGTTAACCCATTTTGAGTTGCTTTCCTTTAACAAAGCATATATATAAGAACCTGTGTTGGCAGCGACCCTGAGGACATTTGGGGTGCTTGCTGCTACAGAGTCACATAGCTAGTAAGAGTCTGAGGTCAGATTTGAACTCAGGACTTCCTGACTCCAAGCCCAGGGCTCTATCCACTGGGGTGCCTAGCATCCCCAAAGGAAGATAACACATAAGAGAGAACTGGCAAATGGGATGGTGCAGACGGTGTGGCAGACTGATATCCAGCATGCAGGCAACATGGTATAGAGATTGCCAGGAAATGGCATGGAGACCTGCTTCCCAACAAGATAATTTTAAAGCTCACCTATCAGAGCTGAGTGTCCAAGAGGTAGAGTCCAAGATAGCAGTAAGGAAGAGAAGAAAATGATGGTGAATTGCTTTGCTTTTGTTCAGTCATGTCTGACTCTTTGGGACACTATTTGGGATTTTCTTGGCAAAGATACTGGAATGGTTTGCTATTTTCTTCTCAAGCTCATTTTATAGATGAGGATCTGAGGGAAATAGGTTAAGTGACTTGCCCAGGGTCACACAGCTGTTAAGTGTTTAAGGTCACATTTGAACTCAGGAAGATGAGTCTTCCTGACTCCAGACCAAGCACTCTGTACACTATGGCACCACCTAGCTGCCCTGGTTGATGAGTAGGCAGCACAATGAGGAGAGATGGTGATGAAGTGTTACAGAGGATTGGCTCCTAGGAGGACAAGTGAAATCTCACCAGTGTTGGGTTTGGGAGTTTTTCAGCTCTTTGGAACTGATCATTAAAAGATCAGTTTCCTCATCTGTAAAATGGAAGCAGAGATACCTTACTTACTGTCTACCTCACATAATTACTATAAAATTAAAATAATGTATATAATTATATAGAGCACTTCAAATAAATATTAGCAATTAACAAAGATAGATAGAGTATTGATAACTCCTGTGTGCAGAGTGCTGTCTAGCAGTACTGGAGTACTTGAAGAGATGGGATGGGGAGTTGAGGGGAAACATGAAAGAAGTAGAAGATGTATTGACTTGCTGCTGAAAATTATGTCAACTCATCCAGTACATTCAGAATTCTCACATCTTTTCACATCAAATAGTACAAGAACATCAGCAACTCAAATGACATCAGTAACTGAAGTGGATATCTTTCATGTTTGTTTATAAACAAAGACGTACATGAATAAATTGAACATTTACTTTAAGATAGGAGGCCTTTACAGAATTTTCTTGCCAGAGACAGACTTTTACCACTATTTCCCATTGTCAATTTCAAATACTTGGAAAAGAGCTGTACAAAATACCATGATCCTCAACAAACACTTAAAAATACTTAAATACTTTAAAATTTTCATTAAATTCTGGTAATATTTATTATATATTCCATATCAACTTTAAATGTACCATATGTAATGCAAGTGTACTAAAATCTGAAAGTCAACATAAAGAGTTAACTGCAAATTAACTTTGACATTGCCATTCTTAGAGGGGATTCCTATTTCATTTCTGAACAACAGGAGTTATTCATTAATTTGCTATTTTGTTGAATTGTATACATTATATATAATCATCAGGGTCTTTAATGGCACTTTTGCCTTAAGAAATAAAAGTTGATCAAAAATACTCAAGCAGTGCTTCCCATGTGGCAAGAAATATTATGTAAAATTCTGCCTAGGACCACTTAGAGTCATTTATGTGTTAGTATCAGTACGTTTCGAAGCAGTCCCTACATATGCCAATATAATATATGAATTCAAATTTTAAAAATAATGAGCAAATGTCTACTACATGCAAGGCTCTGTGCTTGGTGCTGGCAATCCAAGGATGGAAAATGGCATAAGTGCAACTCAAATTCACACACAGATATGTTACAAATAGACCATGATAAAATCAAAGGAGAGAGAAAGTGCTCTAGGCAAACTTTTAAAAAAAGAGAGAACGTTTTTGCTGGGGAAATTGGGGAAACTTTGATGGAGGAGGTAGAAACTAGGCTGAGCCTTAGAGGCAAAGAATAATGTTAATAAATGAGGGTAAGGAGGAAGTGTGTTTCAGGTCGGAACACCAGATGATACAAATGCATGAAGGTATAGGCAGCATACAAAAATCAGTCAACAGCTAGTAGTGTAATTTGTGAGAAACACAGGTTAAGGGAGGTAATCAAGGTTTGTCAAATTTAATTGAATGAAAAGGGCACAACTGAGGTCATTGTGTAGATAACTGAAGCTAAAACATAATCAGTGGAAGTAGTCAAAGAGGTGGGGGTAATAAGGTATTTTTTCCATTTGATTTATCTGTTTCTATTTTCCACTGTGTGGCCATAATCTATTTTTTGTCACTACTCATTGTGTTCACCCACATGACAGCACAAACACAGAATCATAAATTCTTGGAATATGCTTTAATTTTCATTAGTAATTTTACATCTTAAAATATTAACTAGGTGGCAAAGAGGATAGAATGCTGGGCCTAAAATCAAAAAGATCTGAGTTAAAATCTAGTCTCAGATACTTGCTAGCTATGTGACCCTGGACAAATCACTTAACCTCTCTATTTGTCTCAGTTTCTTCAACTGTAAAATAAGAGCAACTATCTGCCAAAGTTATTGAGAGGATAAAACGAAATAATATTTGCGAAGCACTTAGCAAAGGACCTGGCACACAGCATTCACCATATAAATACTAGCAATCATTAATAATAATAATTGGTTACAGTGTTATGGTTACAGTGTTAAAACTGGAAAGTATATTTTGAATAAGACATTTTGTCTTTGTTATTTTAGATAAGAGAACATGAAAGTTGTGATAATAAAATTACATTTTCACTACAGCTGAAATTTAATCTCTTGCTTAAATTATATAAAGCAGACAGGAAACTAACGTCATTCAGTGATCAGAACTTAACATCTGCTAAGTTTTCCTGCAACAGATAGGCTAACACTGAGAAAAGCAGCTGTAGTTCTGAGAAATTCTAGCTGGGAAAGCTCTTACTGTTATCACTAACATTATGAATAGAAGAACAAAAAAACAAAGTAACCAAGCTGTCTATTTAGAATGAATTAATACAAAATTTCCTTTGAAAAGAGAAAACTTTTTTCAAAAGTGAGAAATATTTTTTCTTAAGTGCATACCTTTAATATTTCAACTTGTTTCATTCTATAATCAGGATTTTGAAGAGTAGAGAAAAATGGCAACAGAAATTCCAGATTCAGTAATTCCAGGATTATGTGACTTTCCTTCAGGTACATTTTCTTTCAAAATTTGATGTGTTGTATACAGAATACATAGAGGAAAATATGCAATCTGTTTAAGGTCTGTTTTTTTTTAATTTTACATTAACATTGTCCCAGAAATGAAAGACAGGATTTAATTCTGAGTTATATTTGGCAAAGTTACAGAATTTGTCACATGGAAATAGAGGTGTGCTAGTGCATATTTAACAACTGACTCTCCAATAAAAAAAATCATATGTACAATGCACTTTTGAATTTAATCTACAACATTAACATTTTCTCCATCACTTTCTTAAGTCTAGAAAATCAACAAAACAATAAACCAAACCATGATTTATCATGTTTGCCCATTTCTAAGTTGTAAATGTAAAATCTAACAGTGAAAAAAAAGAAAAGAAAAACTAAACTTTTTAACAAATTTTCATAAGCAAGCAAAATAAATTTCCATATTGACCATGTCCAAATGTCAGCATACTTTTAAAAATGAATATCAGATTTAGAAACTATGCCTTTTATTAAACTTTAAAAGCAAACCATGCTTCAAGATTTCTTTGCTAAGTAGAGATAAATTAGCATTTCAGTATATGACTATTGTTTTCTTTCATCTTTTTCTAATGTAAAAGAATCTCCAAAATCAAAGAACAGGGATGAGTAGAAACTTTTAAGATTGACACCAAGAGTTTAGACAAGTGGAGGGGTTACTTTCAGTCTTTCCTGTTGAACACTCTTGTCTTTGAAATTTCTTTACCCTGGGAAGCTAGGTGGCCCAGTGAATAGAACACCAGCCCTGAAGTCAGGAGGACCTGAGTTCAAATCCAACCTCAGACTCTTGACACTTAACTAGCTGTGTGACCTTGGGCAAGTCAGTTAACCTTAATTGCCATAATTTCCCCTCAAAAAAATTTTTTTTACCCATCTTCTTCAACCACCTCTCTCTCTCTCTCTCTCTCTCTCCCCCTTCCCCGCCCCCCTGCCATATATCTAAAGCCAATCATGAGCAGCTCTCCTGAGGACTGATGCTGTGAATAACTTCAAGGGAATAATAATATTTTAAATAATTTTTTATTTATATAATTTATTAATTATATTAGTATATTAATTAATTATATATAATTTATATAACTTTAATAAATAAGTTTATTCAGCAATAAACTAAAGCATAACATTCCCAACAAATTAACATAACAACTTATTACTAAGGTGGCCACATAGTATTAAACAAAACATATCATTCAGTATATCTTTTTTTTTTTTTGGCTTTTTGGAGGGCAATTGGGGTTAAGTGATTTGCCCAAAGTCACACAGCTAGTAAGTGTGTCAAGTGTCTGAGGCTGGATTTGAACTCAGGTCCTCCCGACTCTAGGGTTGGTGCTTTATTCACTGTTCCACCTAGCCGCCCCCTGTATATCTCATAGTCATCTTTAAAGGGTAGCAGTAAATACAAACAATATCCACCCCTGTCACAGTAAGTTAATACAGAGTCCTCTTTCATCTTGACTAGAGGCTAGAGTCCCATCATCCTTAAGCCAATTATCCTTAAGGGGTAGCAGAAAGTATAGACACCATCCACCCCAGGTCATAGTAAGTTACAAATCTCATCAGTCAATACACAGTAGCCAAAGTAAAGTCCTCTTTCATCTTGACTGCAGACTAGCTTTCAAACCCCATGGCTCCTTCTTCACAGGCTGACCACTCCCAACTCTTGTCTAGATTCACATGTAGCTAACTTTCAGCTCCTGTTCTCTGCTGAGCTGAGGGGACTGCTCCACTCCAAGTTCTTCACAGTTTCTGTTTCTAGGAAAACAAAGCTTAACAGGGATACAACAATATTTACACACATTACCAGCACTATCATCTCAATTCACTTTCTGTCTGAGAAATCAACACAGAACAACAGACAGAGCTCCAACATCACAAACATTCTCTCCCTCAGTTCAGCCTGCTCCCAGTTCTGTTTGTGTTCTTATCTGCTCCCTCCTGTTCCACTCTTTCTGTAAGCTCCTCCCACTGCAGGCTCCCATGTGATTACATTTGGGCTATTAAGTCCAGGGGAGATCTTCAAATCCCCTTAGGCCTATTAAGAGCAGGGAAGATCTTCAAATCCCTTAGGCCTATTAAGGGCAAAACAATGTATACTGCTTCCAATCAAAGACTATACTATATGTGTGTGTGTGTATACACACACACACACACACATATATTACTTAGTATATATTATATACACTATAATGTAGTATATATTATATATACTATATATTATATCTATATAATGTAGTATATATTACAGTATATATATATATAACTGATTTATAGTATGTATAAATGATATGGTTAGTATATACTACTATATAAATGATATTTATATTATTGAAAGAGACAGAGAGGTGCTCAATGCAAAATCAACATGATCCCTGCCAGTGAGCCACATCAAAAAGAAGTTATTTTTTTTAATTTTATGCATTTTATTTTTAATTTATGAAATAAATTTTGACCTTACACTGTGCATCTCTGATGCTGATGGGCATATATTTAGAGAGAATTCCCTCACTTTCAGTCTCCTAATATTGATAAAATCATAGATCTATCTCTATCCCTATCCCTGTCCCAATATGCATCTACAATTAATGATATCTTCATTGCCCTTGTAACTTGAGGTATTGGACACTGAGGATAGGGTAGGGGTGAGGATAGCAACTACACCTGTGATTTCACTGATACTAAGGAAGGAAAGTCCCAGATGAGGAACCTTCCTCTACTCATGAAGAACAATACACTCTCTGTGATCTATTATCTTAGAGAATCTCTTAGATCTAGAGTACTCAGAGGATAAGTAACTTACCCAGGGTCACACAGCCAGTATGAGTCAAAGGCAGGAATTGAACACCAGTCTTCCTGGCTCCAAGGCCAGCTTTCTATCTGCTATACCATTCTGCTTGTACAAAAGCAACATTTGCAAATACAAAAAAAAATTTACATAATAATACAATAATCAATGGCATGTATAGTATACGTTAAAATGATTGGTTTCCAGAAAATTGTCTTCTATTATAGTGAGCAGATGATTCTTCATGATGAAAAAAAGGTCAGTATTTCTCCCGAATAGGTTTTCCTGGAAGAGTAGCATTAATTATTGGGTCTTAAAATAATAAGCTTGCCACTAAATAGGATATAGACCACATTACTTGTTCCATTGCAATGATTCCTACAAATTTGATAGCCCATCTTCTTAGGGAGAGCTGACATATATGCTTTCTAAATCATGTTATTCTGTGAGATGAAATAGTCCTCATTTATATAGTGCTTTAAGTTTGTGAAGCCCATTACAAACATTATCTCATTTTTTCTCCTGCCAGTGCTGTGAGGTGGGTGCTATTATTATTCTCATTTTATAGCTCTAGGAACTAAGGCTCAGAGAAGTTGTGACTTGCCTGTTATCGAACAAATAAGAAGTACCTGAAGTGGGCATCAAATCAACCAGATTAAGCATTTATATAAGCAACTACTATGTGCAAGACACTGCACTAAGCTCTAGAAATACAAAGAAAATTAAAAACAGACCCTGCCCTCAAGGCTCTCACAATCAAATAGGAGAAAAGAGTCAAACAACCATGTAGAAACAAGATCCAAGAAGGATAAATTGGAAATAATCTCAGAGGGAAGACACCAACATTAAAATAGACCATCCTAAAACTAAGCCCAGAGCTCGATCCACCATAACACACTGTTTACCCATGGAATTAAAGTCCTTTAAATTACTACTCTGTAAAGAAGACAAAATTTTTTTGGTTGTCAACAAGGAATATAAACTCTGGTTCAACATTAGGAAAACTATTAGCATAACTAACCCTATCAATGAGAAAAACTATATGATTGTATCAACATAGATAGAAAAGGGCTTTGACAAAATGCAACATCCCATTCCCGTTAAAAAAAAAAAAAACACTAGAAAGCACAGGAATCAATGGAGCTTTCCTTAAAATGCTGAGTAATATCTACCTAAAACCATCAGCAAACATTATTTGTAATGGAGATTCTGTAATGCCATGCACAGAAGCTTTCCAGAAGAATTCTACTGTGAACAGCTTTTAAGGTTCTGATTACACAGTATAGTGATCACTCTATTCCATGGCAAAAGCAAAACATCCACAGAGAATCAAGGTACAGCATTCACAATATTACAACTTATCACAGAAAATCACAATATAATATTCACAACATAGTTTCAAAGTAAAATAGTCACTCTTAAGTTAACTCAGTCACTTATCAGTAGTCTCAAAGTACATAGTCAAAGTCTTCCACTCATGGGGCAAAGTCTTGATTAACTCAATCAGTCACTTATCAGTAACAATATCTCAAAGTACAATAGCCAAAGTCTTCCACTCTTGGGGCAAAGTCTTGATTAACTCAATCAGTCACTTATTCATCAATCAATTACTAAGTATCAAAAACAAAATCCTCTACCCCTTAGGTCATTAGTAAACTACAATTTCATCTTTACTCAGTACCCAGGGACAGGTCTTTTCATCTTGACTTGGGGCCTGTTCTCAGATTCCCTGGATCCCCTTCCATGGACTCAGATTCTACCTGGATTCACCAGACTGTCACCTGGGTTCAATGGCAGACAGCTCCCAGTTCCTTGTCCAGCTCTCTGGGCAGGTCCTGCTCCACACTGAAGTTCACAGGGTCTGGTCCATATCATATCCTTCACTATTGCTGCTCTAGGGAATTAAAGGCTCAACCAAGCCACAAACAAAGTCTCAACATCCCAGTCATGCTTCCTCAGTCACCTGGGCTCCTGGGCTCCTGGCTCCAGTTTCTGGTCTCTGGGCTCCAGGCAGCCATCCAGAAGAACCTCCACCACTACAAGCTCCCAGGAAATTCTGGCTCAGTTCTCCATTCTTCTGTAGCTGCTCTGCCACCAGATCTTAGTCTCAAGAAAATTCTTACTGTGCCTCTCTGGGGCTTTTCTTATATACACAGCATTAGCTACTTCCTGTTTCAGCCAACCCCTTCCTGTTATGTCAGCAACAGGAGACAGGAGTTCATACCTTCTGTTTCCCCAACAGAGGCTTGATCAGTTACTGAGTGCTAAGTACCTGCTACTTTTGCCAACACAAAGGGATCTTCAAATTCAAAATTACATTACCATTACAGATTCTAAGTTAGAGGCCTTTTCAATAACATTAAGGATGAAGCAAGGCTGCTCATTATCACCACTATTATTCAATGTTGTATTAGAAATGTTCTCTATAATAATAAGATTAGAGAAAGTAACCAGAAGAATAAAAATAAGCAATGAAGTATCACTCTTTGCAGAAGATATGATGGTGTGCTTCAAGAACCCTAGAGAATCAACTAAGAGAGGGGAAGAATTCGGAACTCACAATTTAAAAAAAATCCTGTAAGGTAATGTTTCATGCAATTGGGAAATATTTAATGAAACAAAAATATAGTTTTTAAAGGTATTACATGGCAAGCTTGCTGAAATCAGAGAGTTCTTCATTTTTTATGCTGATATTCCCAAAGCCTAACATAGGTCCATATCACATAAAGGATGCTTATAAGTGCTTGCTGATCAGTGGCTTAACTGGTTTTGCTCAGATGTTTTAAATGATAAAATTAGAGTAAGGAATGGCATCTGAGGGAATGTGGTTGTGGAGTTGGGAAGATTTGGATTCAATTCCTGCCTGTGACATAGATTAGCCATGTGACCTTGGGCAAGTAAAACCTTTTAACAGCCCAGGAATCTCTAAGATTATAAATTATAAATGAGATACCACTCAGCATTGATGGAGAAAGTTATTATGCTAAACTGACAAAATCACCGGTCATGAACATCCTTCACCTCACTCACAGAAAAATTACTTACTAAAAGTAAGGCACAGGGGAGCCTAGGTGGCACAGTGAATAGAGTGCCGGCTCTGGAGTCAGGAGGACCTGAGTTCACATCCAGCCTCACACACTTAACACAAAAACTAGTCATGTGACATTGGGCAAGTCACTTAACACCAATTGCCCTACCTTCCCTCCACCAAAAAAAAACCAAAGTAGGCATAAAATTGGTAATCATCTTGTGAATTAATCTGTGGAGATAAAAAGAGTTGATTATTCAGGAAATTTGTGTCTACACATAAGAGTTACAGTTAATTGTTATTATTATGGAAATTAATAATAAAACAACAGGAAAAGATTAAATTATATATAAATAATATATATTTGTAGATTTCATCCATACAGATAAGCATCAAGGATGATAGAGTGAGATGATTGGGGATTTCAAAACTGACTAGCTTAAATGTACAAAGTAACACAAAGAGAATCTTGCAGAAAAAAAATCCAGTATAGAAACATTGAAGGGCCATGAAAACAGCTTTAGATACAGGGACTGGACTTTTGATTTCATTGAGCTAGGGAACTCCCAGGTGAGGAAACTCCTTCTACAAATGAAAGTCAACACCTTTTCTTTGGCACTCACCATCTTAGAGAGTTGCCTAAAGAACTATCAGGTTAAGTGATTTGACCAAGATCACATGATTAGAATGTGTCAGAAGCAAGAATGAAGCCCAGGTCTCTTCCTGGCTTTGAGGCCAGCTTTCTATCCATTACATCATATTGCCTCTCACGTTCTTTTAATATTGCCAAATATATTCAAAATATTGTCCTCTTTATAAATAAGCATCTTGCTTGGGGTTGCTAGGTGGTGCAGTAAATAGAGCACCGGCCTTGGAGTCAGGAGGACCTGAGTTCAAATTCAGCCTCAGACACTTAACACTTACTAGCCTTGTGACCTTGGGCAAGTCACTTAATCCCAATTGCCCTGCAATCCCCCCTCAAAAAAAAAAGCAAAAAAAAAATAAACATCTTGCTGCAAGAATCTCAAAGAATATGAAACAAATTTCTACTAGTCCTATTTTATATATGAGAAAGTTGAAGCACTGAAATGTTGAATAATTTTCCTACTTTTGTGAACACAGAAAGGCAGTAGCAGTTCCAGCACCAGAACCCACAAGTCCTAAATCATATTTCTTAAATGATTACAAAATCCTGCTTCAAGGAGTTTCCTGTTTAATTGTTACTGTTCTTTATTTTAGATTGTTTTGGAAACACTTTTCATGTTGTTTTCAAAGATTTACCACTCCTGAAAATGAAATGTAGTCATTATAATATGTTTCATACCAGTGTATTTTTTTGTCAGCAAGGATAAAATCTGGACAAACTCCCCTCCCACAGAATATAATTTAAGTAAATAGTGGACAATGGGTGCAAAGAATAACACAGTCTTCTTTCAAGGTTAAGCTGACTGGGAATTCTAAATGTTGTCGAAGAAGGGAACATGAGCTAGTAGCTTGTTTCTTTCCTCTTCTTCAGAAAGTAAACATTCAGTTAGCACCAAAACAAGAAATTTTATTGGGAAAATATACATATATTTCATGACATATAACAAAAAAAGGATAATCTTGCCAAGGAAAATCCTGAGCAAAATATGCTCTCAATTCTCCTGTTTAGAAAACGCCGCAAAAATCTTTTCTATGGGGTTGCTTCATTACTGAGGTGTTGAACTTTAAGACAGCTTTATCCAATATCAACTCATGAATCTGTCTTCCAAACAGAGGAAAATGAAATGTCTCTTGACAAATGACTTAGGACTATAGACTCTAAGACCAGGCACCTACTTGTATTAACAAAGAATAAAATATAAATCAGGAGTCAACTGAACCCTTAAAACCTTTCTACATATTTATATTTGTGAAAATTAATAAAGTAGTTCAATTATCACAATTATCCTGAACAAATCAGCTGTGGTATTTAGAACTTGAACAACAAAAAGAGATGCTCAACAATGATTGGTTTAATTAAAAGTATCAACTCTGTAATAATTAAGAAAAATAGTAAACTCAGTTTAATCCTATTCAGTGCTAAATCTGAGATAATGATGAAGAAATTCACATTGGCCCCATGTGTTTGGAATGAACAAAAAGTGCTGCAGAAAAAGACCTACCTTATATTGAAACTAGATTTATTGTCATTTTATGATTGTCTAAATAGCTTCTCAAGGTAAAATTTGGAATGATTTAATAAAGAACAAGTAATTGTTCTTTAAGAACAATTTAAGAACAAAAAGAACAAGTAACTGTTCTCATAAAGAAAAGTAATTCCAGGGCGGCTAGGTGGCACAGTGAGTAGAGCACCAGCCCTAGAGTCAGGAGGACCTGAGTTCAAATTCGGCCTCAGACACTTAACACTTATTAGCCAAGTGACCTTGAGCAAGTCACTTAACCCTAATTGCCCTGCCTTCTCCCCTCCTAAAAGGAAAAGAAAGAAAGAGGGGAAGGAAGGAAGGAAGGAAGGAA
>NW_027186502.1:8785474-8793602 GCF_028583685.1 Petaurus breviceps papuanus | reverse complement strand
GAAGGAAGGAAGGAAGGAAGGAAGGAAGGAAGGAAGGAAGGAAGGAAAGTAATTCCTAAAGAAAAGGGCAATCACTTATTTCTTAATTTCCTCAACTCCCATTCAGTTCCCAACCCTGTGAAGTGAGAGATTGTCCAGAGGACTGTTCTTATGGTAGCAATTATGTCACTTGAGAATCAGTTGGAAGAACAGGGAATGTTTAGCCTTGAAAAGAGATTTAGGGAGAACATGATGTCTTCAAGTATTTGAAGGACTATCACGTAGGAGAATTCAACTTGTTCAGCTTAGCGCTGGAAGACAGACGCAGAGAACATGAATGGATATTACAGAGAGGCAGAATTGAGCTTGGTTTAAGGGAGAGTAGGAAAATTCCCTATAATTAATGAGATGGACAGTCTCATTGAGCAGCAGATTTCTTCTTAGAGGTTTTCAAAGGAAAGACTGGATGACATACCAAAAGCTGAGGACTTTCAGCAACTGAATCGCATGGAACTAGAAGCAATCAGACACTTACTAACCATTCTTGCACATGTAATCAGTCAGCAGCAGAAAAGGAATCTGGGTGTTCTCTGTGCAACCCTTATTATAGGTGCAGATTTGGGTATATCATGGCAAAATCAGGATTACAAGGGTTTAAATAGAGCGTTGCCTAAGTTGAAAAGAAGGAACAGTTTCTGGCTCCCTCTATACTTTTACTCTAAATACTGCTTTCTGTCACTATACTTCTTATAAAGAGGATGCGGGAGTAAGAGTAAGGAGGACAAGGGACACTCTCTTCCTTAAACCCCCCAGCCACTCCCATGTCTCTGGTGGATACTCAAAAAGACGAATTGGTGTCTGTCTTTTCAACTTTGGAAGGAACTGGAGTGACTACTTACTACAACTTGTATGTGTTCAGGAATTCCATCTACAATGTCCCCAATAAGTATGCATTCAGCCTTTCAAATATTCATTTGTGGATTTTCCTTACTCTCATTTCCCTATTTCTTTCTCTGGAAATCTGCCTTCTGGCCATTTCCCTCCACTTCAAGCAAAATAGGAAAGGAGCAGAAGCAATTCCAACCAGTTAGTTTTTCTACCTGTTAGCAGCTATGGTAAGATCCAGGAGGATTTTGAACATTTTATTAAAAAATAAAGTGTCTTTCATAGCCTGAGAGTCTTCCCTAACTGGGGGAAAATTTCTAAGGTAAATAGTATATAGGTAGGCAGTTAAATTTATAGTTTTCAAAGTTTTCTTTGATTATCAGTTTAGGGCAATCATCTCAACTCTATGGGCAGTGAAGTGGCACAGTGGATAGAGTCTTAGGTTTGAAGTTAGGAAGACTCTTCCTCCTGAGTACAAATCTGTTCTCAGACACTATTTGTGTGACCATGGGCAGGTCACCTAACCCTGTTTGCCTCAATTTCTCATCAACAAAAATGAGCTAGAGGAAGAAATGGCAAACCACTCCAGGATCTTTGCCAAGACTCAAATGGGGTCACAAAGACCTAGACACAACTGAAACAACTAAACAACATCTCAATTGTTATTCATATCTGAAACATTTATGCTCTTACATTTTTCCTTCCTTCAAAATGTTTATCATTCATAAAGGAAAAGAAATGTAGATTACCAAATTAGAAGAATTTTTAGACATCAGGTTTTCCAACACAACTAATGATTTCTCAGAATAAACAAAATTTGCAAGAGCACAGCATGCTATTCTTTGAGATGAGTTAGTATGCCAAGGTAGTTCATAATTAATATCCCAGGCTGTAGGCTGGCAATGAAATTGAGCTTAGCCATGCCTCTTTCCTCTTACATTGCTTCTGCTTTGTTAATTCAACTGTTTCTTTGGTATTATTTTAGATGATTAAGAATTACTCATTTTTATTGAATTTTCAGAGATTTACTATTGAGAAAAAAATTAGTTGAGGACAGAAGTGCTTGCAAGTAAGAAACTAAAGTAAAGAACATGCAGTAGTCAGAAAAGAAAGCCATTAAATGAATGATGATGTTTTCCATTTTGAAATACCAAATTAAGCATGTTGAGACAGGGCAGCTCCTGTCTTCCAAAAGCATCCAATTCTGGCAGACATAGTCCAATAGGCTTCAAAGGAAACAAAAGAAATAACGACCTAGCTTATTTCTTTGCTGGAGTCCCATCGCCTAAGTCTGCATAATGATTTTATTTGCCTAGCTCACAGTAGAAAGGATACTAATAACATCCTTGACTCTTTGGTCTAGATTTGAGTTCTAATATATTTAATAAATTTCTGAATTTAAAATTACTGAAAGTTATTTTTAGCTCTCAGTGGGAAATGAGAGATAGAGCAGAGAATGTTAGAACTAGAAGGTACTTTGGAGATTATCTAACAAAGTCCCATCATTTTCCAGGTGGGAAAGCTGAGACCCAGAGCAATACAGTGATTTTTCCCAAAGTTACATAGCTACTCAATGGCAGAAGGAGGACGGATATCCTAACTCTTCTTTCACTGCTCTTTCTACCATACCACAATATCTCAAGTATCTTTACTAAATAATACCTGAAAAAATGTTTTAAGCACTTTCATATCTATATTAAATGCATACTTCAATTCTCCAAGAGATCTATGTGTACTTACAATACCAAAGATGTGATATATGCATATATATGTATACACATATGCCAGATGTCCCCAGTCTAAGATTCGTTTTATATTTCAATAGCTTAAAAACTCAATATAATTGTATTCATAAACACATGAACAAAATCATAAAAACATTTTAAAGACATAAAATAAGATTTCAATAATTTAGTAACTTATTTAATTTGGAAAATAATTTAATAAATTAATTTAAATAATAAATTAATTGTTCATGGGTGGGCAGAGCCTATATAATAAAAATGATAATTCTACTAAAATAATGTTTTCAGTACCATCCCAATTAAGTTACAAAAAAGCATTTTATTGAGCTACAAAAAATAGCACAAGGTCAATAATTTCAAAGAAATTCATGAAAAAAATGTAGAGCAAGGAGGTCTATCAGTGCCATATCTTAAACTGTATAATAAGGTGGTAATTTACAGAACTATATGACACAGACTAAGAAATACAATAGTTGATCAGAGGAATAGAGTAGATATACAATACACAATAATAAATTATTATAATAACTGTGTGTTTGATAAATTTAAAGATTTAAGCTTTTAGGATAAAACTTCACTGGTAAAAAATGTTGGGAAAACTGGAAAGCAACCTAGCAGAAATTAGATATAGATCAGCATCTACCATTTACCTACATAAAGCAAAAATAGATGCATGACCTACATATAAAGGGAGATAGCATTAGTAAATTAGAAGACCCTGGAACCCACTGCCTGACAGATTTATGCATAGGAAAAGAATTTATGAATAAACAAAAGATAGTATTGTGAGATTAAAATGGATTATATTTATTACATTAAATTAAAAAGGGTTTGAACAAATAAAATCAATGTAGCCAAGATTTAGAAGGAAAGCAGAAAATCAAGGAAAAAATTATAGAGAGTTTCTCATATAAAAGTATCATGTCTCTGACATATAGAAAACTTTGTGAAATTTATAAGAATTTAAGTCATTTTCCAGTTGATAAACAGTCAAAGGACATGAACAAGCAGCTTTTGGGAAAAAATCAAAGTTATATGTAGTCATATGAAAAAAAAATGCCCTAAATCATTACTGATTAGAGAAATGCAAATTAAAACAACTTTGAGACACCATCTGACACCTATCAGATTGGCTAAAATGACTGAAGGAAAAAGTGACAAATATTGCAGTGCATGTGTAAAAATTGAGATGCTAATACACTGTTGGTTGATCTGATCCAACCATTTTGGAGAACAATCTGGAATAATGCCCCAAAAATTATAAAACTGCGTACACCCTTTGACCCAGCAATACCACTCTTAGGTTTGTTTCCCAAGGTGATCAGGGAAAAATAAAAAGAACCTATATGTTCTAAAATATTTATATTAGTAGTGGAAAATAACTGGAAATTGAGAGAATGACTGAACAAGTTCTGGTATGTGTCTGTGATGGAGTACTAATGTGCTGTAAGAAATGATAAGTACTGCGTGAAATAATGAAGAGTGAAATGAGGAGAACCAAGAAAATGTTGTACACAGTAACAGCAATATTGTTCAAAGAGTAAAAGTGAGTGACTAAGTTATTCTGAGTTTTGTGAATATTCAAATCAACTACAAAGGACCTAAGAAGAAATATGTAATCCACCTCGTGAGAAAGAAGTAATATATAGAACTACATATCGTATAGCTCACATATATATCTGTATCAAATGTTGACCTCTAGCATGGGTTGTGGAAGGAGAGAAACAGCTTAGAACTCAAATGTAACAAAAATGAAAACAAATATTTTTAAAATAAGTGAGACAAAACCGTAAAAAAAAAAAAACTGATCTAAGACTTTAGGGACATACTGTATACACACATACATACACATACATAAATGCATATGTACATATATGTATTGTGTAGATGCATTGAAAACATTAAATATACACTAAAGAATATATATTATCCAGACTGCAATAAGCATCAGAGAAATAGGATGGGTGACCTATTTAGCTTATTTTTCTATTCTGTATAGACTTTTAACAATACCAAACATTGCAAAGGGCAAAAACAGAGACATAAGCAGAAGGCATCTGGGTGTGGGATACACATATGTGTATATGTATGTTTATAATATATGTGTTTACACACATACACAGAATTTGTATGCCAGTATACATACTGAATACACATACAGATATAGATACACACATACGCATCGATGAACAAGCTCTATGCGTTGTCCATTCAACTGGATGTCATAGTCTAGACAATAAGCATTCTTCGTGTTCTTATTTGTTTTTTGCCTTTATACATGGTTAGTCTAAACTCTTTGAATGATTAGTGATCTCATGTAGAAGGCTCTGCTATATTCTGGAGCTTAATGTTATGAGCATTAGGGCATTGAAAGGAGATGTCACTGTCAATAATCTCTGTGAAGTATTATAGCTCCTCCACGACAATGGCAAACATCTTTAATGCGTGTACATATATCTGTTTTATGCCTCATCTGACATTCTATAGATGGTTTAAAAGCTGTGTCTTAGAACTTTCTAACTGCTTTCCTATCATTCTTTCAACATCAATCAACATTTATTAAACACCTTCTACATGTTAGGCACTGTGCAAAAGGAGATGAGAACAGCACAAGACCTGTCAAAATTTTATTCCCATCACTACATACTCATCACATTATACAAAGTATGAGGGGAAAAAACTAGGATATATAAATAAACCTTAGTAATTAGATAAAAGAGAGAGGAGAATGGCTAGGATTCATTTCAGAGATGGGGAACCTGCAGCCTCGAGGCCACATGTGACCCTCTAGGTCCTCAAGTGTGGCCCTTTGACTAAATCCAAACTTCACAGAATAAATCCCCTTACTAAAAGAATTTGATCTGTAAAACTTGGATTCGGTCAAAAGACCATACCCAAAGACTGTGAAGGCCGAATGTTACCTTGAGGCCGCAGGTTCATGAAAAGACCAAATGGAAGAAGAATTAGAAGACAGACTGAGATTATGTATTGTCACTGGTCAACTAGTACATACAGTTAAATTTTCACTGGGCAGATTGCAAACATAAAGGGGAAGTAACAGAAATCTATGGTATGAGATTTTTCTAGAAAAACAAGAATAAATATTTTAGAGATATCAAGTCATAGATGATTTAGAAGCAAAAAGAAAAAAATCATGATTTAATGATTCAAAATTTCGGTTTCTCTAAAAATGGGGAATTTGCAAATGGTAAAAAGTAAAAGAACATGTTGTAATTGGACTAGAGTCAAGAAAACCTGTGTTTAAGTCCCACCTCTGACATTTACTTGTTGTGTGAATATATAAGTTACTTAAACTATCTAAGCCTTGGGCAGCTCACTAAGACTTATCTCTGAAATTATACAGGAAGGCCATTTGCAATTGAATTCCATGTCCATAACATAATAAGGTGGTCCAACCAGTTTGACTTGTTTTTGCCTTTAATCTAGCCTTCTATACTTGCTTTCTGATAGAACTGAAATAATAATAATAATAATAGTTAACAATTATATAGTGCCTACTATACACCAAGTACTATGCTATAGGCTTTACAATTATTATCACATTTGATTTTCACAACAACCCCGGGAGATAGGTGTTATTAGTATCCCCATTTTATAGATGAGAAAGCTGAGGTAAACAGAGATCTTGCCCAGGGTCACAGAGCAAACAAGTTTCTAAGCCTAGATTTGAACTCTGGTCTTCCTGACTACAAACCCAGTGCTCTATATATTGCCCCATCAACAAAAGAGGCAAAAGTCCACCATAGTAGCTCTTTATGAAAGAAAGTCAAGTCAACAAGCATTTATTAATCATCAGTTATGTACCAAGCACTGTACTAACTGCTAGGGATACAAAAAATGGGGGGAAAATCTCTACTCACAATCTAATTAGGGAAATATTATGCAAACAACTATGTAGAAACATGATAGGTACAGAATAATTTGAAGATAATCTCGGAAGGTACTAACATTAAAGGATTGGTTGCAGAAGGTGAAATTTTAGCTGAGACTTGAAAGAATCCAAGGAAGTCAGGGGTCAAAGGTAAAAAGTTTAAGAGGGATGCAATTCCAGGCAGGGGGAATGGCTAGTGAAAATGCACAGTTGAGAGATAGAATGGCTCCTTCAAGGAGGCCAGAATCACTGGATCATAGAGTACATGGAGGGGAGTAAGGTATGAGAAGACTGAAAAAGTCAGAAAGGGACCAAGGTTTAAAGGGCAGTAAAAGTCAAAGGGAGGATTTGATATTGATCCTGAAGGCAATAGAGAATTAATGGTGGTCTAAAACAGAAATTAATATTAAATACCCAGCGGTTTACCATGAATAATATAATCTAATTAATTACATACTCCCCTTAACTGTGGTCAAAGAGATAAGATCACTGACTGCAACTTTTCTAGAGTAAATATCCACCCACAAAGTATTTGTTGTCCTTGAAATTCAGCATTTTTATTCTCAGTTGTTTTCACATAACCGTTGGCTACAAAGTTTGAGTTGGTAGCTCTGGAGATAGATATAGCCTCACTACAGGAATATTCTCATTAACTAGCCAAATATAGAAGCATTTGCTAAATCAATTGCTAAAATCTTTAAGTAAACCAAGGAGGCCAGAATGCCTGATATAAGTATTGCTAACACTTTGACTGTACTCTTTTCAAATTAAGAGTTTTAGCACAATTTTTGAAATATATATTCAGTTTTTGTTTACATGCAAAGCAAATGACTGCCTTTGGAATATGAATTGGGGCATTTAGGAAACTAACAAATTAAATGTTTGCTTACATAAATTGAAGGCTAATTTTGAAAATATTTGCCACGTGCTGTATAAGCACACCAAGTGCTGCAAAGAATACATAAAAGATAAGGTTCTTTTGTATTATAAATTTCTCTTTACTTCTTTGAATATCATTTAAGTTCAAACACATTCATTTTGGGGAAAAATCTGTTTGTAAAATGCAAATATCCTTCTAAAAAAGCTCACAATATCTCAGGGACTGTGTTTTCACAGGCAGAATGAAATATATAGATGATGTATTACTGTTCCTAGATTGTAACAGACAATGCACCTGAATAGTGAAAAATATTAAAAGAATACTTTTCCCCAAAATAGTAGTGCTATTATTGTTCTACTTATATCAGGCATTCTAGCCTCCTTGATCTTTGCATCTAGGGCCATCTCCAATCATCCTGATCTATCTCTTGTCACTGGATCCAGATGGCTCTGGAGAAGAAAGTGAGGCTGGTGACCTTTCACAGCCCTCCCTCACTGAAATCCAATTCATTTGCATGTCATGCCATCACCTCTCTGATGTCATGGTCCTCTTCGAGAATGAAGGACAAATAACAAAAGAGCTCACAGTAACCAATGTTTAATAAATATATATTGATTGATCAACTGATATAGAAGTGTTTTTGCTCCAGTGAAATCATGAAATTCTTATAGATCTTACAAATAGACAGACACAGACAGACATAGATAGATAGATAGATAGATAGATAGATAGATAGATAGATAGATA